>NC_064414.1:54630000-54930000 GCF_023375975.1 Astyanax mexicanus
TTTTGTATTTGTTGAATTGTTTGCTTTGGCAACAGTTGTTGTTTACAATTCATGCCAATAAAGCCATTTGAATTTGAATTTGAATTTGAATTTGAATTTGACAGAGAGAGAGGGAGGGAGAGAGAGGGAGAGGGAGAGAGAGAGAGACTGACCACAGGAGAGACAGAGAGAGACAGAGAGAGGGAGAGAGAGAGACTGACCACAGGAGAGAGAGAGAGACAGAGAGAGGGAGGGAGAAAGAGAGAGAGAGAGACTGACCACAGGAGAGAGAGAGAGAGAGAGAGAGAGAGAGAGAGAGGGAGGGAGAGAGACAGAGAGACAGAGAGGGAGAGAGAGAGAGGTTTGTGAGGTTTGTGGACCCCTCACTCAAAATGATTTTTTAAACTGGGACAAACACCCAGTTGAAACTCTGCACACAGAGTTCTGCAGGAATCTCCTCAGTGTGCAGAGGAAGACCCCGAACACGGCCTGCAGAGCAGAATTAGGACAGTACCCTCTAATAATTAACATTCAAAAAAGAGCCATAAACTTCTGGAAGCACATTAAATCTAGTGACCCCCACTCACTCCACTATAAAGCACTGACCTGCCAAGAGCTGAACATCCAGAGGAGTCCCCTAACCCAGCTGATCCTGAATCTCACTGACCTAACACACACCACCCAGCCCCACTACACACTCGCCCAAAACATTAAACCCAACCAAATTATTACCCAACAAAAACAGAAATACATCACACACTGGACTGAGACAGTAAAACAGCAGCACAGACTGCAGTGCTATTCGGCTCTGAACCGAGAATACACTCTGGCAGATTACCTGACAGAAATTAAAGATAGAAAACTGAGAAAGATGTTGAGCATGTACAGACTCAGTGAGCACAGCCTGGCCGTGGAGACCGGCCGGCGCAGGCAGAACTGGACACCCAGAGAGGCCAGACTGTGCTCTCACTGTGAGCTGGCAGTGGTGGAGACAGAGCTGCACTTCCTCACAGAGTGTCCAAAATACCACTCCATCAGGAGTTTATATTATAGGAAATTTAGCAGCGTTGCCCCCGAGTTCCTACACTGCACTAATACACACAAACTGCCCTACATACTGGGAGAGAGCAGAGAGCTGATCACACTCGCTGCCCAATACATTACAGCCTGTCACAACCTGAGAGACAACCAGTGAGGCCATCCACCAATCACTAATATCTGTACTTATATCTGTAATATGTTATATTGATATTAATATATTAATGTTACCTCTTTTACTTCTATTAATCTAACTTTAACATGCTTTATTACTACTTTTACTTATTTTCTTTATTAATAACTCAACCTTTTTAATATTACTGTTTTTTTTTTTCTTTCTTTCTTTCTCTCTAATCTGTAGATTTATTTATGTTTTATTTTTGTTATTATTATTAGTATTTTTTTTTATTATTTATTTATTTATTTATTTTTTATAACGTCTGTTTACTTGTATTATTAATTGCTTTGGCAATAGTGTATGTAATTACATTCATGCTAATAAAGCACCTCTGAACTGAGAGAGAGACTGACCACAGGAGAGAGAGAGAGAGAGAGAGAGAGAGGGAGAGACTGACCACAGGAGAGACAGAGAGAGACAGAGACAGAGAGAGGGAGAGAGAGAGACTGACCACAGGAGAGAGAGAGACAGAGAGAGGGAGGGAGAAAGAGAGAGAGAGACTGACCACAGGAGAAAGAGAGAGAGAGAGAGAGAGAGAGAGAAAGAGGGAGACAGAGTCTGATACAGATACACTGACCGCTGCTTCAGAAACCCTCTATTTTTTTGATGCTGGTCGAGAACCTCAAGTCAGGTGTTCCTAATGAAGTGGCTAGTCAGTGTAGGCACACAAATAGAGATGGGTGTTTCTAATAAAGTGCCCAATGAGTGGAAGCACACGATGTAAGGTGTTTCCAGTAAAGTGTCTGCCAATAATTGGACGTCCAAGAAGGTAGGGTGGTAGAAAGTGAGTAGAGGCACAAAAGGAAGATATATGAGTGTTTCTAATAAAGTGGCCAAAGAGTAGAAGCAGAAGTTCAGTGTTTCCAATAAAGTGTCCAGAGAGTGGAAACACAAATTTAGGGGTTTCTAATAAAGTGGCCACAGTGAGATGAGGCACACAAAGAGAAATGGGTGTTTCTAATAAAGTGGCCAATGAGTGGAAGCACAAGATATAAGTTGTTTCTAATAAAGTGACCGCAAATAATTGGACGTCTAAGAAGGTAGTGAGTGAGTGGAGGCACAAGAATATATATGGGTAAAGTGGATGCAGTGAGTGAAAGCAGAAGTACAGTGTTTCCAATAATGTGGCCAGTGGGTGGAATCTTAAATTTAAGTGTTTCTAATAAAGTGGCCAGCAAGTAAAAGCACAAGTCACACAAGGTCATGTAAACTCTTCATTCCATGAACTCTGAAGCTACATGAAGTTTGGAGGTGTGTAGTGATGAACTCTGAAGCTACATGAAGTTTGGAGGTGTGTAGTGATGAACTCTGAAGCTACATGAAGTTTGGAGGTGTCTAGTGATGAACTCTGAAGCTACATGAAGTTTGGAGGTGTCTAGTGATGAACTCTGAAGCTACATGAAGTTTGGAGGTGTCTAGTGATGAACTCTGAAGCTACATGAAGTTTGGAGGTGTCTAGTGATGAACTCTGAAGCTACATGAAGTTTGGAGGTGTGTAGTGAGTGATGAACTCTGAAGCTACATGAAGTTTGGAGGTGTCTAGTGATGAACTCTGAAGCTACATGAAGTTTGGAGGTGTGTAGTGATGAACTCTGAAGCTACATGAAGTTTGGAGGTGTGTAGTGATGAACTCTGAAGCTACATGAAGTTTGGAGGTGTGTAGTGATGAACTCTGAAGCTACATGAAGTTTGGAGGTGTGTAGTGATGAACTCTGAAGCTACATGAAGTTTGGAGGTGTGTAGTGAGTGATGAACTCTGAAGCTACATGAAGTTTGGAGGTGTGTAGTGATTGATGAACTCTGAAGCTACATGAAGTTTGGAGGTGTGTAGTGATTGATGAACTCTGAAGCTACATGAAGTTTGGAGGTGTGTAGTGATGAACTCTGAAGTAGTGCTGGGCGATATAACGATATCGATTTGTTTCGCGATAATTTTTCCCTCGATGACGATGATAAGCCTGTGCAATAGAATTCGATAAACATTCATTTCCATTTCCGTCTAAGTGGCGCGGCAAACAACGAAAACACAACGTGTAATCAATCCAGAAGACGCTGGAGCAAATTAATAAATAGTTAAGAAAATTGTAATAGTTATTCTCATGCATGCAACAAAAAACCCTAAAGAATAGTGGAGTATGGCCCGACACACGCAAACAACCATAGTGTTTGTACTTTGGGAATAAACGGCCGCACTGTTCAGCACGTTTTAAATAAATTTTAAGTAAATTTTAAGCACTAAATGTAATTAATTCAATTTATATTAGGACCTCGGGGCAGGTGCTGCAAAAATGTGTATGTGGGGCGCGGATTAAAGGAAGAGGTTTTTTTGCGGAGCGGTAACAGGACAAAAACACCTTAAGAATGATGTCTAAATGACTTTCCTCTAATCTAATATAATTTAACATGGTTTAAGGATATAAAATAATTTCTAAACAAACGAACTTTTTAATATTGAGCTTATGGCCCAAGTGCAAAAACACAAAATCATTTATCATTTAGATTATCTGCCTGAACGCGAGCCCGAACCCGAGCTTGAACGCCAGCCTGACTCAGGCGCTGCATGAACTCGGGCCGGTCGAGAACACCGCTTTCCTCTCAGATTAGGCGGAAGAAAATGGTCTTTTTTTTAATGTAACAAATCACACTGTGATTTTTGTGATATTTCCCCAATTACAGCTCAGCTGCGCGTTTAAAGCTCAACGCATGAATTAATCGGTGCGCTGTGCGCCGCGCGTGCTCGCGGGGGATTTGACGCGTCTGTCAAGCAAGTTAATGGACCGTTTTGGGGGCAGAGATTAAGAAGTACAGCAGGTACATCTCAGATTTGTAGTTTAATGCTCTACTAAATTACTGGCTTTAAAACTGGCTCATGATATGGTCGGTTCTGGCTGGATTTTTTCCTGCCTACAGGCTGCATTTGACGGAAAGCAGCTCCTCAGTCAGACAACAGTGTCAGCATACAAATCGTGTGCGTTTCCTACAGGACAAACCATTTAAAAGTGCAGATAAACTCATTAAAAAATCACACAGTGTCTGTCTGGCTTAAAATACTTTTAATAAGGTACAGCTTTTAAATTAATAAATCAACATTCATTAAAAATCCGTGAGAAGTTCTGTATGCTAAATGACAAGCTAAGCTAATAAGCTAATAACATTTAATAATAACAGAAAAATAGATATGAATTTGGAAAATAACCAACTAAAGTGAGCTCAAAATACAATAATAAATATAATCTAACGAATTTCAAAATATAAATTAGAAATATTGAACTTCAATATTAAATTCAACTTCAACTACAAAAAACGCAAGGACCGATAGAACATAACGAACAGAAAAAAATAAATTTGAAATTGGAAAAAAAGTTCAAAATGCTAAAAGAAATAAAACCTAACGAATTTCAGAATATAAAATCTAAATATTGCACTGCAGCAGTACAAAAGCCTAAGTGCTTAAACAAACAAACCAAAAAACAGCCTATCACAAATCATTTTTTGAGCCCGACCCAGCTGAGGAAAAGGTGGGAAATCTTTTTTTTTCCGGCTGGGTCTTGGAAAACTTTGTGGTGAATTAAAGGGGCCGAGTTGCAATTTTTGTTTTACTTTAATCAGTTTTTAATCCGTCTTTTTAAAAACAAATATTCCAATATTGGCTGCCAATCAGTGCCCAATATTCTGAGCTCAAAAAACGCTATTCGGGCCAGCCCTACTAATCTAATATAATTTAACATGGTTTAAGAATATAAAATAATTTCTAAACAAACGAAATATTTAATATTGAGCTTATAGCCCAAGTTTTTTTTTCAGTCATGGAAAATTGGAAAAAATTGGAAAAAAGCCCGAGTTCATGCAGCGCCTGAGTCAGGCTGACGTTCAAGCTCGGGTTCTGGCTCGCGTTCATGATTAATTTGTTTTTTTTAAAAACTAATATTGGAATATTCGCTACCAATTACTGCCAAATATCCGGAGCTCAAAAAATGCTATTCGGGCCAGCCCTAATAATTATGGAGATACAGAAAAAAATATTGTGATAAAACTTCCATCACTCCCTTATTCTCTCACTAATAAAAACAAACCTTTAAGTGTGACACAAAGTGATTTGATTTATATCGTGATACATATCGATATCGACTGATATGGAAAACTATATCGTGATAAGATTTTTTCCCATATCGCCCAGCTCTACTCTGAAGCTACATGCAGTTTGGAGGTGTGTAGTGATGAACTCTGAAGCTACATGAAGTTTGGAGGTGTGTAGTGAGTGATGAACTCTGAAGCTACATGAAGTTTGGAGGTGTGTATTGATGAACTCTGAAGCTACATGAAGTTTGGAGGTGTGTAGTGAGTGATGAACTCTGAAGCTACATGAAGTTTGGAGGTGTGTAGTGAGTGATGAACTCTGAAGCTACATGAAGTTTGGAGGTGTGTAGTGATTGATGAACTCTGAAGATACATGAAGTTTGGAGGTGTGTAGTGAGTGATGAACTCTGAAGCTACATGAAGTTTGGAGGTGTGTAGTGATGAACTCTGAAGCTACATGAAGTTTGGAGGTGTGTAGTGATGAACTCTGAAGCTACATGAAGTTTGGAGGTGTGTAGTGATGAACTCTGCTGAAGCTACATGAAGTTTGGAGGTGTCTAGTGATGATGAACTCTGAAGATACATGAAGTTTGGAGGTGTGTAGTGAGTGATGAACTCTGAAGATACTTGAAGTTTGGAGGTGTGTAGTGATGAACTCTGAAGCTACATGAAGTTTGGAGGTGTGTAGTGATGAACTCTGAAGCTACATGAAGTTTGGAGGTGTGTAGTGAGTGATGAACTCTGAAGCTACATGAAGTTTGGAGGTGTGTAGTGATGAACTCTGAAGCTACATGAAGTTTGGAGGTGTGTAGTGAGTGATGAACTCTGAAGCTACATGAAGTTTGGAGGTGTGTAGTGAGTGATGAACTCTGAAGCTACATGAAGTTTGGAGGTGTGTAGTGAGTGATGAACTCTGAAGCTACATGAAGTTTGGAGGTGTGTAGTGATGAACTCTGAAGCTACATGAAGTTTGGAGGTGTGTAGTGATGAACTCTGAAGCTACATGAAGTTTGGAGGTGTGTAGTGAGTGATGAACTCTGAAGCTACATGAAGTTTGGAGGTGTGTAGTGATTGATGAACTCTGAAGATACATGAAGTTTGGAGGTGTGTAGTGATGAACTCTGAAGCTACATGAAGTTTGGAGGTGTGTAGTGAGTGATGAACTCTGAAGCTACATGAAGTTTGGAGGTGTGTAGTGATGAACTCTGAAGCTACATGAAGTTTGGAGGTGTGTAGTGATGAACTCTGAAGCTACATGAAGTTTGGAGGTGTGTAGTGAGTGATGAACTCTGAAGCTACATGAAGTTTGGAGGTGTGTAGTGATTGATGAACTCTGAAGATACATGAAGTTTGGAGGTGTGTAGTGATGAACTCTGAAGCTACATGAAGTTTGGAGGTGTGTAGTGATGAACTCTGAAGCTACATGAAGTTTGGAGGTGTGTAGTGAGTGATGAACTCTGAAGCTACATGAAGTTTGGAGGTGTGTAGTGAGTGATGAACTCTGAAGATACATGAAGTTTGGAGGTGTGTAGTGATGAACTCTGAAGCTACATGAAGTTTGGAGGTGTGTAGTGAGTGATGAACTCTGAAGCTACATGAAGTTTGGAGGTGTGTAGTGATGAACTCTGAAGCTACATGAAGTTTGGAGGTGTGTAGTAATTGATGAACTCTGAAGCTACATGAAGTTTGGAGGTGTGTAGTGATGAACTCTGAAGCTACATGAAGTTTGGAGGTGTGTAGTGATGAACTCTGAAGCTACATGAAGTTTGGAGGTGTGTAGTGATGAACTCTGAAGCTACATGAAGTTTGGAGGTGTGTAGTGATTGATGAACTCTGAAGATACATGAAGTTTGGAGGTGTGTAGTGAGTGATGAACTCTGAAGATACATGAAGTTTGGAGGTGTGTAGTGATGAACTCTGAAGCTACATGAAGTTTGGAGGTGTGTAGTGATGAACTCTGAAGCTACATGAAGTTTGGAGGTGTGTAGTGATGAACTCTGAAGCTACATGAAGTTTGGAGGTGTGTAGTGATGAACTCTGAAGCTACATGAAGTTTGGAGGTGTGTAGTGATGAACTCTGAAGCTACATGAAGTTTGGAGGTGTGTAGTGAGTGATGAACTCTGAAGCTACATGAAGTTTGGAGGTGTGTAGTGATGAACTCTGAAGCTACATGAAGTTTGGAGGTGTGTAGTGAGTGATGAACTCTGAAGCTACATGAAGTTTGGAGGTGTGTAGTGAGTGATGAACTCTGAAGCTACATGAAGTTTGGAGGTGTGTAGTGATGAACTCTGAAGCTACATGAAGTTTGGAGGTGTGTAGTGAGTGATGAACTCTGAAGCTACATGAAGTTTGGAGGTGTGTAGTGATGATGAACTCTGAAGCTACATGTAGTTTGGAGGTGTGTAGTGAGTGATGAACTCTGAAGATACATGAAGTTTGGAGGTGTGTAGTGAGTGATAAACTCTGAAGCTACATGAAGTTTGGAGGTGTGTAGTGATGAACTCTGAAGCTACATGAAGTTTGGAGGTGTGTAGTGAGTGATGAACTCTGAAGATACATGAAGTTTGGAGGTGTGTAGTGAGTGATAAACTCTGAAGCTACATGAAGTTTGGAGGTGTGTAGTGATGGTCTAGTCTGAAGCTACATGAAGTTTGGAGGTGTGTAGTGATGGTCTAGTCTGAAGCTACATGAAGTTTGGAGGTGTGTAGTGATGGTCTAGTCTGAAGCTACATGAAGTTTGGAGGTGTGTAGTGATGGTCTAGTCTGAAGCTACATGAAGTTTGGAGGTGTAGTGACAAATTTCACGACTGGACTGGTTGTTGCACAGGGGCTGTATAATATCACTGTACCACAGTGCTGGAGTTCACTGAGCTACTGAGAGCCTGAGACCCATTCTTTCACTAAAGTTTGTGGAAGCAATCCCAGCATGCCGAGCTGCTGATTTTATACACCTGTTGACACGGAAGAGATTCAGGAACACCTGAGTTCAGTGATTTTTTGATGGCAGTAATGTAATGTAGATATGTTTTTTTAATGAAGTGGCCGGTGAGGAAGTTGAAGAAGAAATAAGAGATATATTGAATAATAGAAGTACTGTATAGCACATGCATATAAAACAGCCTCCAGCAGTCTGGGAGTGTGTATAAGTGTGTAATAGTGTGTATAAGTGTGTGAGGGAGAGTGTATGTGAGAGTTGAAAGTTCTAGTTGGGTCTCCTGGGTAGAAAGGTAATACAGGAACTGGTCAGGAATAAAGGAAAATAACGGGACATGCTGTATTTCCTGTGTGTGTTGTTGCAGAATTCGCTCATTATTCAGAAGAGAGGAATTCACATGAAATATTCATAACCCGGCGCACCGCCGCACCGCACAACTGAGAGAAACACACACTCTCACACACACACACACACACACACGAGTCCGAAGTGATTTGGGTAATTTGCAGTGACCACTCCACACAAACCAACTCCTGTAAGAGTTTCTCCAGCAGTTTAGCAGAATAATAAACACGCCGCGCTAACAAGCTCTCGTTTATCATATTTATTATAATTTATTGTAACTGATCTCAGAAGAGAACGAGTCTTATGAAACGTGTTGCATCATATAGAGTACAGTGCACTGCAAAAACATTTAATTTAGCAAGTAAAATCATATTTAATCAGGACCAAGGTGTTACGACACGTTTAAAACAAGGGTATTACAAAGAGTGTATCCTGCTTTTGTTGGAGTAACTAAGAGTATGAGTTAGTACGGCTAAAATGTACCAACTCATCCCAAAAGTACTGGACACCACAGATCAATACGGGGGGTTTATACCCCTCTAGCCCACACCTGGCATTAGGTTCATGTTGCTTGCTTGTTACAGTAAGTCTTATTCTATTGGCAATATCACTTTTAGTGTGTATTTGCACATCTGTACATCAGCAATAGAGTTTTAAATTAAAGTTGTATATGTTCTTTGAAGGAATGTCAACAAATATTTGGACATATAATGTCATACACAGTTTTAATATGGAATATTTATGTATATGAGTAAGCATTATTTCCTAAAATAAAGCACCATAACATTACATTGGACACTTTTAGTAGATAATCTGATTTAAAATTAAAATGAAAAACAAAATAAATGTGTTTATAACAAGTGTTCTTTATGTTAACGATTGTTGTAAGAATATTTAAAGATTTTTCATTAACTTAATTACCTGAAGTTAATGTGCATTGCATCATAAGAGCCTCACTTCCAGCCGTTAAGCATGGGGGTGGGAGTATCCTGTTTGTGGCTGCTTTTTGCTGCTTCAGGCTCCGAATTGTTTGCTGTGATTAATAATAGGCCAGTGAATTCTGGGTTGTACTCTTAACCTCTACAGCAGAATTTCAGAGTTTCTATACATGAAGTGAAGCGTGAGTGTAAGTGGGTCAGGCAGCAGGAGATCAACCCTAAACACTCAAGAAAGTCCACAAAGAAGTTGTTAAAGCAAGAAAAGTTCAAAGCCCAGATCTTCACCCAGAAGAAATGCTGTGGAAAGACCAAAAAGAACAAATGATGCAAGAAAAACTCAACATCACAGAGCTAAAGAAGTTATAACAAACCACAGAAACACACAGTTTACCTGGAAAACCACAGTGTATGACAAAAACACAGCATACCACGGAAACACTGAAACACCATAGAAACCTTAAATACCACAGAAACACACTGGATACCATAGAAAGCCAGGATTAGGGCACCGTAGAAACCCTGGATATTTCATAAACCCACTGAAAACCATAGAAAGCCTGGATCAGGGTACCATAGATATCCTGGATACCACAAAAACCAATTGGATACCACACAACCCCACTAGATACCTAATAATCCCACTGGATAACACACAGTCCCACTGGATACCACACAATCCCGCAGGATACTATAGAAAGTGAGGATCAGGACACCACAGAAAGTCTGGATACCACAAAAACCTAGGATACCACATGAACACACTGGATTCCACATGAACACACTGGATACCACATGAACACACTGGATACCATAGAAAGTGAGGATCAAGACACCACAGAAACCCCTGGATACCGCATAAACTCTGGATACCACTGTTTTAGAACAAACACACACACACAGGGATACAGGCTGGCAGAACATTTGCGCCCTTTATAATTTCTGCATTGTGCGTAACTGAAGACGTGTGTGTGTGTGTGTGTGTGTGTGTTTCATTACAACACTGACCACAAGTAATTACTCTGAAAAATTCAGCATACACAGTTTCACTTAGTCAGATACAGCTGCAGAGTGTGTGTGTGTGTGTGTATTTGTGTGTGTGCGTATTAGTGTGTGTATTAGTGTGTGTGTGTGTGTGTTCTGCTGCTTCAGCAGAGCTTTCTGTGTCCCATCCATCTCAGTTCACAACACAACCCGAGAGCAGTTCAACGAGGACCTAATGTCTCTCTCTGTTCTCTTTCTCTCTCTTGTGTCCTTCTCTTTTGTCTCTCTTTCACCTCTCTCTTGTTTCTTTCTCTCTTTTGAACTCTTTTCCTAACTCTCTTCTGTCTCACTTTTGTAAATTCTTTTTGTCCCTCTGTCTCTGGTTTATCTTACTTTGTCTTTTATGGACTTTTGTCTCACTGTCTCCTTTTTCTCTCTTTTTTTCCTTTATCTTTTGTCTCCTTCTTTCTATGTCTTGTCTCCTTTGTTGTGTCTTTTTTTTTGTCTTTTTTTAGCTTCTCTGTCTCTGTCCCTCTGTTGTCACATTGTCTTGCTCTGTCTCATCTAATTTCTCTTTTTTGCCCCTCTATCTCACTTTTGACTCACTTTGTCTCTCTTTCCCTTTTTCTCATCTTGTTCTGTATCTCGTATTTATTTGTTGTCTCTCTTTTGTCTCTCGTCTCTCTTATACTGTTCTGATCAGTGGTGTGATGTTATGAGTTTTGTATCAGTGTTTGCAGTATTGACACGTTTGATGTTTTTCATGATTTATGGTGTGTGTGTGTGTGTGTGTGTGTGTGTGTGGTGGCTATAGGATGCCTCCATTGATCTGATGTGTAATTAGGATCCGCCCAGTTCCGCCATGTTGCCCAATGTGAATAATTTAGCACTCTCAGCGTGAAGTCATCCTTTGAAGTGCTGCTTTGAAGCCCAACCTACACACATTCTCACAAACACACACATTCTCACACACACACACACACACACACACATTTACACACTCTGCTTTCAAAGCTACTTGTAGAAAAGTGGAGGCTGTGTGGGAGAGCATTAGCTATAAACAATATAATGACTCTCAGTGTGATTCAGTGTATCAGCAACAGCGGCGTCCTGGAGGAAGACCAGTATCCATTCTAACCCCTAACTGAACTGTGGGATATCTGTGGGGTATGTGGACGGGGTCTTCTGCGGGACTTTTATTCTGTAATTGAAACAGCTGCGTATTAGATGAAGTCACCCTCTCAGGGGAACAGAAAGCGTTGTTCCAAAAACGTAGATACACATTTTCACATATATATAAATGGTAAAACATTTTCTATGAATTAGTTATCTATAAAGCATTATAAATGCATTTATAATGCTTTATAACACTTGACATAAGACTTTCTAACTATACATAAATGTTTATAATCTCAAACATAAAACATTATAACAACACAGTATTAAATTTTATATCACAAAGCGATCAAATGCATTATAATATATTTGCATTTGCTGTTCTTGACATAATTGGTAAGACCTGTTTCATAAAGCTTAATAAATGTTGAGTTCATTTACATAATGTTTTATCAAGATCCACAGCGATGCCTTCCCTCTAACTGCTATGTGTTATAATGAAAACTGTTCTGTAATGCTCATAACATCTAATGAACACTTATAAGTGCTTTTCACAGACTATAGGAAAAGTGATTATTATTCCACATTACAGAACAATTTTCATTTTAACATATAGCAGTCTCTTTCTACCTCTCTCTACCTCTCTTTCTCTCACTTTCTATCTCTTTTCCTCTCTTTCTACCACTCACTCGCTCCCACTTTCTAACTCTCTTTCTACCTCTCTCTCTCTTTCTACCTCTTTCTCTCAGTCTTTACCACTCTCTCTTTCTCTCACTTTCTACCTCTTTCTCTCAGTCTTTACCACACTCTCTCTCTCTCTCTCACTTTCTACCTCTTTCTCTCAGTCTTTACCACACTCTCTCTTTCTCTCACTTTCTACCTCTTTCTCTCCGTCTTTACCACACTCTCTCTCTCTCTCTCACTTTCTACCTCTTTCTCTCAGTCTTTACCACACTCTCTCTCTCTCTCTCACTTTCTACCTCTTTCTCTCAGTCTTTACCACACTCTCTCTTTCTCTCACTTTCTACCTCTTTCTCTCCGTCTTTACCACACTCTCTCTCTCTCTCTCACTTTCTACCTCTTTCTCTCCGTCTTTACCACACTCTCTCTCTTTCTCTCACTTTCTACCTCTTTCTCTCAGTCTTTACCACACTCTCTCTCTTTCTCTCACTTTCTACCTCTTTCTCTCAGTCTTTACCACACTCTCTCTCTCTCTCTCACTTTCTACCTCTTTCTCTCAGTCTTTACCACACTCTCTCTTTCTCTCACTTTCTACCTCTTTCTCTCAGTCTTTACCACACTCTCTCTCTCTCTCTCACTTTCTACCTCTTTCTCTCAGTCTTTACCACACTCTCTCTCTCTCTCTCACTTTCTACCTCTTTCTCTCAGTCTTTACCACACTCTCTCTCTTTCTCTCACTTTCTACCTCTTTCTCTCAGTCTTTACCACACTCTCTTTCTCTCACTTTCTACCTCTTTCTCTCAGTCTTTACCACTCTCTCTCTCTCTCTCTTTCTACCTCTTTCTCTCAGTCTTTACCACACTCTCTCTCTCTCTCTTTCTACCTCTTTCTCTCAGTCTTTACCACTCTCTCTCTCTCTCTCTTTCTACCTCTTTCTCTCAGTCTTTACCACACTCTCTCTCTCTCACTTTCTACCTCTTTCTCTCAGTCTTTACCACACTCTCTCTCTCTCTCTCTCTCTCACTTTCTACCTCTTTCTCTCAGTCTTTACCACACTCTCTCTCTCTCTCTCTCTTTCTACCTCTTTCTCTCAGTCTTTACCACACTCTCTCTCTCTCACTTTCTACCTCTTTCTCTCAGTCTTTACCACACTCTCTCTCTTTCTCTCACTTTCTACCTCTTTCCCTCTCTTTCTATCTCTTTCTTACTCTCTTTTTTTTTCTCCATCCCTCTCTGATTTTGTTTTTTAAGATGACTTACAGATTTGAGGAATTTTGTCATCGGTCCTGTTATGAAAATTATTTTGTTTTGCTTTACAAAACAGAATAATTACAGAAAAATAGAAAACCCACATTATTTTTGTAATTTCATGTAATTCTTTTTTTTTTTTTTTGTAAAATGAAGTGTGTCAAAAGTCAAAGACTCTCCCTCTCTCATTCCCACTCTCTCCTCCTTTTCCTCTCTCTCTCTCTCTCTCTCTCTCTCTCTCTGTGCTCGGGTGTGTTGTACATGTGTACTGAGGATAGAGATGACAGGCGCTTTATGGAGACCCTAATTTGAGCAGCATGCAGGAAGCTGGTCGGTG
Source organism: Astyanax mexicanus (assembly GCF_023375975.1). Classification (NCBI taxonomy): domain Eukaryota; kingdom Metazoa; phylum Chordata; class Actinopteri; order Characiformes; family Acestrorhamphidae; genus Astyanax; species Astyanax mexicanus. The sequence continues at coordinate 54,643,855 of NC_064414.1, forward strand.
GTTTGTGGCGCATTTTATTTCTGCTCCTTCCACACATCATTTATCTCCCTCTCTCTCTCTCTCTCTCTCTCTCTCTCATGTCCTCAGAAACCCTGTTTCCACCATATTCTGAAAGCACACATTGGGATAAAGCCTCGGTGGGACAAATGTGTTTCACAATTCTGTAAACAACCTGTAGCCTAAATCTGAACCTTCCTGACACAGATGCCAAAACAGGGGGGCACTGGGTCATTGCCTATTCCTAAAAAGAGCTGAAGAAAAGTTTTGTGCAATGTCCCAGCCATAATAATGAATAGGGGTGAGAAAAATATTTTGCAATATATTATCGATATGTGGCGTCAAATATGAACATTTACATTAAAAAGAGTACAGAAGCTTTAAAATCCCTAAGACTCTCCTCCTAATTAGACTAATTCAAGTTACTGCTTCATTTCTCCACACGGTGGCGCTATAATTAAATGAATAGGGTTAATAAACCTGCAGTGAAGAATATTGGTAGTTAAATTGTGTGGAATAGAACCAATACACCCATAATTCCTGGTATTTGCTTAATTGGGAGTAATTTAATCTTTATAGTAACACAGTAGAGAATTGTCTAATATAGTGATATATCGAGTATCACAATGACTGTATACTGATATCATTATCGTTCGCCTCTAGTGGTGAAACTGCTAAAACAATCTTTCAGTATTAAACTGATATAAACAATAGGAATTAAGAATTTCAGCTAGAAGGGCACTTACAGCAACATTAGTATTGTATTGTTATATATCTCCAAAGTAATGGATGGAGCGAACACAGTCTCACTGCTCCACAGCTCAATACTGGGGACTTCATACCCCTCTATAGCTCAGGCCTGGTATTAAACAGGATGCTAATAGGTTCAGAATTGTTTAACTGCTTCAGAAAGTCCTATTCTATTGGCAGTAATTCTCTTCTACAGGGACTAGCTCTTTGTAAAGCTGTGTGTTGGCAGTGGATGCAAATTAAAAGTAAATTAATGTAGCATTTATTAGAGGACATGTCCACAAAGATTTGGACATAAAGTGTGCTTTAATTTAATGTGCATTAAAACTGCACTCTTTAGCTGTAACACACACTGTTATTTTATATATATGTATGTCTATATAGGGGTATATATATATATATATATAAGTTAGTATTCCGGCTGGGTTCTGGCAGCTGTTGGGCCAGCGTGAGTCTCTCTGCGGGTTCCGGCTCGCTCTCTGTCGGACGAGCTCGGAGTAAAATCTGCAGAAGTTGTGAGTGCTGTGAGTGAGTTTAGTCACGCTGTGAAAACACTAACTTCACTTCTCTAATTAATCTGATCTGCAGTTAGTAAAACTTTCTGGACGTTCTCCATCAGGGGTCTCTCTTACGAAGCCTGATAACGTCAAGCCTGGTTTAATTTAACCATGAGTTTAAGGTAAATCATTGTGGCTTCTGCAATTTTTCATAAAAATTATTTTAAGCAGTAGTCCTTAGGTTTTTCCTTGTATGTTTCTTTAAAACGTTGAGTTTAAGCACTGGCAGCTCTTGTCAGCAGAGCTTTAGCCAGTATTTTCATATTGGAACTGTTCTGTACATTACAGTAATCTGTGTGGGTTGCCAGCTCCAAATTTGCCCACCGCTCGCCATTCCCCCAGTCCCATTTCCACACCCCGACTTGCCAGATATAGAACACAACATCACGCAAAAAGTGTGCTGGTAGCTTACTATAGCTGGGTAATTCAACACCACCACCAGCATTGTAGAGACGGGCATTTTGGACACTGAAACATACCGTATTTTTCGCACTATTAGGCACACTGGATTATAAGGCACACTTTTAATGAACATCTATTTTCTGGTCTATTTTTATATATATGTAAGGCACACCTTACATATATATAAAATATAGTATAGAACAGGTGTGTCGTCATGTTTCCCTTCTAATTCAGCAGGGTGAATTAGAGACCACTGAGTGGTGAGACCTGTAAAGCTAATCTGAAGCTGAGTGAACAAAACTCTTTTAAATTCGCTTCTGTAGGCATTTTTTACACGATCGCTCACATTTATTACTGATTTGTTCCTTTAAAATTGGATACAGAACCAGCTACCAAAGTTTTTCTCTCTCCTGCTGTTTGCATGTAGCATTCTTTCCTGTTGCTACCGGTGGTCCAACAGGTCGTGTTGAGAGGTATTAGTGAAGTTTCCTGCTGCCCACACCCCCGACCCCCCCCTCTCTGTCCCGCTTCATCTGCTGGCAGCATTAAAGAAATATCAAACACTTCGCCCACCGATCCGCACCTTGTTTCGTTTTAGGCCTTGATGAAAGACCCCCCACCGCAGCCTGGCCCGCCTGCACGTTTCAGCCCGCGAGGGGTCCGCAGTCTCCGCGAAACTCCGCCGATGATCAGACAAGATCAGATGAAACTTTATTAACCCTGCAGGAAAGTGCTCTCGGCAGCAGCCGTGTGATAAATAGTAAACAGAGCTGGAGACCAAAGCTGCTCCACAGAAAGATCTTCATTTCATTACCCAGCCAGAAACGTGAGGCACATGCTTTACATACGTGCCAATAATTTCAGAATCATAATTCATACGAGTGAGCAGAGTGATCGGGTGGAAAATGCAGATTCTTAGCTTTCAAACAGTCTCACATCAGAATCTGTCAGTAGAAAAGCAGATATTTTATATTTATCTTAATTTAACTGAAAGTCATCACTGATAGTACAACTCTGGGGGGAAAAAAACATAGCGCATCCAACAAGAAGGAAAACCTTTATTTAAATCCATCTTTATTTATAGGTCTCAAAGAACGGTATGCTAATGAATGTGCCAAAAGTCATTTGACATCTATATGTAAATTGGTTATGGAATATAAATTCATGACTTGCCTTGGGACGCCCACATCTGTCTAATTCGTGAGGTGTTATCTTGCGAGTGAGATTGAACAATGGTTTTATGCACATGGTAAGGCCAGGTAAATTACAGTTAGAGTTAGAGTGAGGTGTGGTAGTGGTATACAGTATCAGTCAAAAGTTTGGACACACCTTCTTATTCAATGTATTTTTTATTGTATTTTATTTTTTTCCTAAATTGTGATTTAATACTAAAGTGATCCAGACTACGAAGGAACACATAAGAAATACCTAAGTAACTATTTATTCTGTGCAACAGAGAAAACTCTTTCTCTTCCTTTTCTGGAGAGATTCTGATGAGAGCCAGTTTTACCTTTAAAGTTTTTTGACTGATCTTCATTTCTTCTCATAGTTTTTTTTTTCTTTATTTAGTTGAGTAGTTGTTTCTTCTCATAATCTGGATTCGAACATTACTCAAATATTCACTATTCACTGTATACCTGTAACTCTACCTCTTCACTACTTTACTTTAACTGATGCTCTCAAACACTTTATTAAGAGACAAGAAATTCAAGTAATTAACTCTTGATGGTTTCAGCACAGCTGTTAACTGAAAGCCTGAATTCCAGGAGACTCTACCTCATAAAACTGACTGAGAAAATTCAGCAAAGATGTGTAAAACTGATCTAAGCAAGATGTACTTTAAAAAATCTGAAATATAAAACATATTCTGGGTTGTTTAGCACTTTTTTGTTTATTAAATAGTTTCATATGTTTTTCTTCATAGTTTAGAGTTAGAGTTTAGTATTAATCTACAATGGAGCACATTTTAAAATAACGGAGAACAAAACAGCTTTTGACTGGTACTGTATAAACACATTATACTAATACACTGAAGGGTTTTATATAATACTGTAAGGGATTCTTTAACTTGTACCATTTATGGTGTTATGTACGGATATTTTAAATGTTCTAAATAATTGAAATTAAGATTTTCTTGGATTTAAAAACATTTAAACCATTTTTGTAAAATTACTAAAGAACACTTGAAGACTTAAAAACCTCTTTAGAAGGTTGTTGGGGGTCTGATGGAGGTGAGAGCAGCTCCGGGGCTGGAAGTGGTGTGTGTGTGTGTGTGTGTGTGTGTGTGTGTAGGAGGTCTGGATGGTTGTGGGAGGGGTTGAGGTGTGATTATCTCATTCAGTCTTAATTACTGTTTTTCTGGACTGAGGTTTTGTGTGGTTCCGTCAGGGTGGAGGAAGCTAGGCTGTGTGGATAAGTGTGTTTACACTGCAGCAGAGTGTGTGTGTGTGTGTGTGTGTGTGTGTGTGTGTGATCCTGAATGGCACACACCTTGTTTCCATAGTAGAATCCCTGCAGCTGAATAGCGGCTCTAGCTCTCGCTCTGTTTTCTCCTCCAGCAGGATCCTCACGTCCAGTTTCCTCCAGACTTCTGAACATCTGATCCTCCTCACCTTCTCTAAACACCAGAGGAGATACTTTACACTTCAGTACCATAGAAAGTTATTATTCACATCTAAGCTGAGAGAAACTGTATTTTTTAGTTATGTAAGAACTAAATATAAATAGCTGTAATCGAGAATTACTCATATATTGGCAGAATATCGAGATTTATTTCAATTTTGTTTCAATTTATTATTTTAAAAATGTATTTAAAATGTATGTAGATTTTATTAGTAATTTTATATTTTTTATTGTTTAAAATTGAACTCACTCTGCATGTAACATTTTTATATTATAAATATAATATAACAATAATATAAAAAATATATATAAAATATACTAGAATATAGAATATTGAAATTAAATAAAATTTTGTTTTGTGTATCACTTAGCCCTAAGCGACATTGCATTTAAAGCTAAGATTGACTTCATTTATTATTGACAGAGTAGAGAGAGATACAGTGAGAGAGAAAGAGAGAAAAAATAAAACGAGAGAGAGAGAGAAAGGGAAGAAAGAGAGAAATGGAGAAAAGAGAAAATCCAGTGAGTGAATGAAATTAAGAGAGAAATACGGTGAAAAGGAAAGAGAAAGTGAGTAAGAGAAATATAGAAGGAAAAAAGCAGAGAAGAGGGAATGAGAGAGTGAACAAGTCGGGAGGGGGGAAAAAAAGCGTAGTAAAGAGTAAAAGAGTGAGAGAATGAAATTGAAAGAAAAAAAATACGGCGAAATCTCTCTCTCTCTCTCTCTCTCTCTCTCTCTCTCGTACTGAATGTGTGAAGAAGCTCCTCGGTTTGCTTTGATCTTTTCTCTGTCTGATGACGTGAATCAGGCTTTACCGGACCCCCGCTGAGCGTGTGCCCCACTTTTCCAAAAAAGTGTGTGTGTGTGTGTGTGTGTTAACTGAATTAGCCTGTAAGAGATTAGCTCTGTTTTTAGTAAAATCTGGTTTAGAAGCTGCTCTGATCTTCAGCCCGACTTCAATCAATCATTTCTACCAGAATCAGAACAGAATAAAACTGCCACTGAAAACACGCTCCATTTATTCACTCAGCCAATCAGAATTAGTGTTTATATGAGTAGTTATAATTTATTTAATGTATGTCATTTCAGATATTATGCAAAACATTTCTGCAACTTTTTTTTCTTATTTTAAATTATTACACTGTAAAATAGATTGTTTAATTCTGCACCTTTTATTAATTTATTAAAAAGTAATTTATTAAGAATTACAACTGTGGAAATGTACATTTTTATAATAGTTAAAATAATACAAAATGCATAATGCTTTGAGTTCAGTTTCTGTATCATTTTATTATTTTAAAAAAGGATTTAAAATATTGCATATAGATTTTATTAGTAATGTCGTATTTTTTTCTTTGTATCCCCCCTCTCTGGGGTAGTTTGAAAATTGGTAGGAAATTTAAAAAATAAAGTAAATAACAAAAAACTACTATAATTACTGAATATAGTTATGATTTAAATTAATTGTATAATTTGTAGTGGGTTTTTTTTTAGATTATCCAATCTATACAATTAAACAATGTATATATTTACATAATAATAGTAATAGTAGAGTAAGAGTGCTTGATAAAGGTACACAAATCTAACCAATATATTTCATGTTAGAAATTCAGTGTGTTTGTGTTTATTCCTGTATATCTTTTCAGTACTATATAGAATTATTTAATTTACTGTAGATGTACCTTTTTTCCAGCATAATTTACAACAAAATTTTGGTATAAATGTATATATTTCTTGGGTAAATATAAACCCTGTTTTAATATTACTAGAAACACCCTTTTAGTACATTATAGAAATATAAATGTCACTTTTTCAGTGCTGCAGGAGAACTCTATCTACTATAGTAACTCTGTTGGCTGATATACGGTTGTTGGAATTGGTTTGTTGTTTATTGTGTTTTATGCCTGAAGGCTCGCTGGTGTAATGCCAAAACTGTGCGCATAATTAACATCAGATCTATTGATTACCGTTAATTAATGCATTTTTAATTAGTCCGTTTATTTCCCTGCCCTAAATGCCTTAATGTAACCCATCCCTTTGCGTTATGGCCGAGTTCAATAGAGGATGAGTTAAGTGCTGTAAAGTGCTCTCCTGCACCCCCCCCCCCCCCCCTGCATTATTTATATATATTTATGCAGTACAATTAGACAGACACATATAATATTACCAAAGCATTAATAGATCAACTGCAGTTCATTAGCAGAAGCAAAAATATTAATAACATTAATAATAATGATAATAAATATAACATATCCTCTCTTCCTCTTTAAAACATACTTTATTTTACTTTTTTATTAACTATAAATGATTTTTATTGCTATATATTTCAAAATTATATAGAACCCTTTGTATGTTATTAGAGATGTTATTATAGATATTATTTGAAAGATTATTAGGCATCTCTAATATTATTAGGCGTACACGTTTTTAGAAAAAAAAATCAATGACAGTTTTTATCCAAATTCCACCCAAGTCTTAAGAAAATTATTCATCACTTTAGGTGCAATATATTAGTGTAATAAGATGTAAATGCTTTTCTATGTTTATTTAAAATCCACAGTGGAATATAGTGCTATATAATGCTTTTTTCTTCATTTATTTATTTATTTATTTATTTATCCGGTGTGATTAAGTATTTTGTCTTTGTCGGTGACCTGATGCAACGTAATTTCATTCTGCAATGCGTTTCTGTATTGTTGAATGACAATAAAAGAGTGAATCTGAATCTTATACTGGTGGGTTTGCTGTAAGTAAAAGTATATTATGTATGTATTACATATTTTTTTACTTTTTTTACATAAGTTTTTGCAAAATTGTTCTATTTAATGTTCCACTGTTGTTTCCTATCTAAGAACCATTTTCAGCACTATATAATACTTTAAATATATATATATATATATATATTTCTCAGAGTGTAGTTCCTAGAGATGGTGTATAGATATATCCTTAAAATCAAGGTTCTGTATTAAATCTATATAGAGCCAGTACAGTTTTACTGGTCTGTAACATGTTCTTCAACATCTTGTATTTGGTTCTTTAAGGCAACTAGTGCTATTTAGCATCTTAAGTGATCTTTAGTGAGTGGTCCCCCTTTATCCATACTATATTATACCCCTTTTTCTGTACTACAAACTTATTCTTTCAGTTTCATATGTATTATTATTCTTCTGGACTACAGGTGTACCCCTTTTTTCTGTACTTCAAGAGGATTGTTTCAGTGCTGTAGACAATAATTTTTCTTCTCTAAAGATGTACACCCTTTTCCAGTACTATTTAGAACTAGTTTTCACTACTACAAGAGGACATTTTTTGTAGGAAAAAATAAAAACACTTGTAAAAATAGCATTTTTACCCATTTTAGTACTACAAGAGAACTGCTTTTAATTTTATTTTTCACTATTTATCACTCTTTTAATCCTACAAAAGGTACCCGTTCTCAGTTAAATATAGAACCATTCAATATTACGAGAATACCCTTTTAGCGTTTTTTTCTTCTTCACGTAAGTGGAACTGGCACTGTTTTGGTTCGTGGGCATAATTTTAAACTGGTTCACCATTGGTTTACACCAATAAAATTTTGTTCTCAGCAGGAATCAAAGAACAAGAGGTTCTTCAGTGCAAACCGTGACCACTTTGTTCACCGCTGCTGTGCATTAGTCTGTGATCACACACAATGTGATGTTTTAATGGTTCCATTAAAACTGGTTGAAACTTGTGCTGGTTCGCTGAAAAACACTACAGTTCTTATAAGCCCAAACAAAACTCGTTTAAGAACCAGTTTTAAAGCTCTTTGGTGGAAAAGTGCTGTTTGAGTACAGTACAGAACATTTTCAGTGCTGTAAGGGTACATTTTTGCTAAGGGGTGAGTGTTGTGTAACTGTGACGATACTTAAGCACTTTAATTTGTAATTTTTAATCTCTCTCTCTCTCTCTCTCAGGTATCCTGTATAAGGGGAACGGAGAGAACGTGTTTATTTCCCAGCAGCCCCCGGTGATCAGTACTATAATGGGGAACGGGCGCAGGCGCAGCATCTCCTGCCCCAGCTGTAACGGTCAGGCGGACGGGAACAAGCTGCTGGCGCCGGTGGCTCTGGCCTGCGGGTCGGACGGCAGTCTCTTCGTGGGAGATTTTAACTACATCAGACGCATCTTCCCCTCCGGGAACGTCACCAGCGTCATGGAGCTCAGGTAGGGGTCTGGGAGGGGCACTAAAAATATAAACCAAACATAACAAAAGACATATAATACATTATATTTTATTTGTTAAACAAATACAAATTGTTTATCGAAAGGCAGGGGCGGGTTTGGAAGTTCTGGGGCCCTAAGCAATGTTTTTTTTTTTTTTTTTTTTTTTTTTTTTTCGGGGGCCCTGATCAAATGGATTCTTTTGTATAATGCAAAATGCAATATTCAGGGTTCATACACCTTTACCTACAAGGTAAAATTCAAGCACTTTTGGGATCAGGGGACCCAAGCAATTGCGTGGTTTGTGTGCTGGTAAAATCTGCCCCTGTCGAAAGGGCTCATATGATGATAAATATTCCTCATATTGTTACGAGTTATATAACTCTTTTACACATATAGAAATATGATTTCAAGACATGCCACCCTCTTACTCAGCGCATGCAGCCCCCGAATTATTAGTAGCTGTGTTCTATAATAGAAAACCTTTATATATTTACTTATATATTCATTAAGAAACCCAAGAACACCCCATTGCCAAATTGGTTTGGCTTACTGTATACACATTCACATCTTAATGTATATATTTATTACATTTCTAGTTTTTGCAAATGGAAAGGTATAAAGCCCCAAGTATTGAAGTGTAGAGTTTTGGGATTTGGATTTTGAGACTTGGCACAGTGGTGCTGACATTAGTGCATGTGTCTCACAGCTCCAGGGCTTTGGATTGTGGGTTCAATTCCAACTCTAGTGAGGAATTTGATCTGTTGTCCTTATTTTTGTACTGTATATATATCAGTCTGATTGTAGCTGATGAAAAGAGGATGGAAAATGTGGGTCATGTAGAAATTATTTGTGGTTTCTGGTCAATAAAACCACCAGCTTTCATAAATAAAGAGAAATATAGCATTGTATCTTCACTGTCTAAGCCCAGGCAAAACCCCTGTATCTTTAGTTTTGTTCTATAATGCAAATCTGGCAGTTCTGTATATAATTATATCAGATATATTTCATCATAAATGGACCAATATATAATATAGCGTACTATAGCATATGGTTTTTGAATAACAGCCACGATTTAAGAATAAATGTAGGATATGAGCCCTTTATTTTCATATATAAAAGTATCAGTATTGTCTCAGAAACAGGGTTTAAATCACAGTATCATGAAGTGATCCCTCTGTCAGGTGGGTGTAAACTTTTGGCTGGGCTGTGGATGGAGTCTGTGCATTATTTACAGCAGTGTGTGTGTGTGGTGCTGTATATCTGACAGTATCTTGGCTGTTCTGTGTGTGTGTGTGTGTGTGTGTGTGTGTATATTTAATGCCTCCCTCTACATGGCTTAGCTTCCAATTCACTAATAATTGATGCAGTAGCCAAAGGTAAAACAGCTGCAGGGTCCCGCCCCTAACCCCCCACGATCCAGCTTTTACCTGTGTGTGTGTGTGTGTGTGTGTGAGAGGAGGGGGGATGCCCAGCACTGTGTAAGTTTGTGTGTGTGTGTGTGCGTGTGTGTGTGTGTGCGTGCACACTTCGAGCCCCTCGTGTTTAAATCCACCACAGCGCAACTATTGAGCTAAAACAGCGAACATCAAAGCCTCCGAGTGTATGTGTCTGAATATGTAAGTGTGTGTGTGTGTGTGTGTGTTTACCCTCTATGCTGTTGGAGTCCAGCAGCAGGAAAGACTGCTTGCTGTAAAACTGCTGAAATATTACTGACCACTCAGGAGTTTCAGAGATGATGAAATGTACAATATAAGACACCAATTCTTCCATTGTTTCTTCTGAAATTAAGTATATTACAAAAGTTTATCCTGCTTTTGTTGGAGTAACTGTGTCTACTGTTCAAGGAAATGTTTCTACTAGATTTATTTGGAGCATTTCTGCAAATTTTAGCATTAGCGTTAGCTTATCCCAAAATTATTGAATGCCCCTTACTCATTAAAATAATCAATCAACCTTTATTTCACTCAGGGTTTACTCACTTTTAGCGCAGCCGACCATTTACAACTTAAGAATTAAAATTAAAATCAAGTATTGAATCCATTTGAGCTAAAATGAGGAACTTCATAAACAAAACAATAAAAATGTAATAGAGAAGAAATAAAATAATTCAGAATGAAAGGATAAGTGGACGAGCTAAACTTTACAGCAGTCAAATAAAATAATTAGAATAGTAAAAAATAACAAACAAATAAAAAAGAATAGATGATTTATAGTGGATATTTAAATGTAAATAAAAAAAAAGAATATAAAATGCAATTTATATTAGTGGTATCAATTAAAATACTAGTATATGCTTGTGCTTTCAGCAGCAGCACAGACCATGCGTGTAAACGGCATGGAGCAGCAGAGAAAGCGTATGTGGATAGCAGTGTATTAACTGGATAATATATCAGATTAAACTACACCATATCAGCAGTTTAGCTCAAATAAATAGAAGTATATTTTGATAGCTTGGTCAGATTACCGCAAGCGAAGCGCTTCAGAAAAAAATGTCTGCGGGGTGGGGAAGATTACGGCAGAAGTTGGGAACAAACTTGGTGGCGTAATTAATTAATTGGGTCGCCGAGTGGTCCAGCGGTCTAAAGCGCTGCCACTATGAGCAGGAGGTCACAGGTTCGAACCTCCGCTCGTGCAGCTTTGCCATCTAGCTGCCGGCGTTAGAGGGAGCAAAATTGGCTCTGCTCCCTCCGGGTGGGTAGATGGCGCTCTCTCCCCACATCACTCCCAGGGTGATGTCTGCAGCACAGGGCGACTGTGAGCTGAGCTTTCCTCCAAGCGCGCTGGCTGCTCAGCGATGCTGCATCAGCAGCAGCTCGAAAAGAAGCGGTGGCTGACTTCACATGTATCAGAGGAGGCATGTGTTAGTCTTCCCCCTCCTGGTGTGTTGGGGCATCACTAGTGATAGGGGGAGTCCTAACGAGTGGGTTGGGTAATTGGCCGTGTAAATTGGGGAGAAAATGGGAAAAATTTGAAATAAAATTATAAAAAAAAAAAAAAATGGCATAATTAAAAAAAATGCATTACTGATTCCAAATTAATGGTATTTACATGATTAGGCAAATCATTAAGACCACTCCCCAATGGAAGGTAATAATGTCTAGCAGGTGAAGGTACTTGATCTCTGTTGGACGGTGGGTGAACAGAGTGCCCATGCCAAAATATTATTGCGATATATTGCATGGATTTAGTTTAGTTTGTGATACAGTATGTGTCAAATACGGATATTTTTCCTAAAACATAGCTGCTCTAAACTTCTTAAACCTCGCCCTCAATCAGACCTACTACTGCTTCATAATCAATAATCTGCAATAATCAAATTGGTTGTTAAATTATGTAAAACTGATGCCAATAAACCCATATTTTCATGTATTTATTATTTAGGAGTATTTTATCCTCTTCAGTAACACAGATGCTGTGAAGTATCAAAGAGAATTGTCTTGCGATCTATCGAGTATCGTAGAGTCACAGTAGTGTAATAGTTTCTTTATCCCTGGCAGGGTATCGTAATAATATTGTATCATGTGATGCCCTGTGATTTCCACCCCTAATGCCAACCGACTCCTGTCCACCATCAGCAGCTCCTACAATAGGATTGAATACGTTACTTTAGTATCATCGTACATCTAAAGCTCTAAAACCTTTAACATTAGAAACCTGAGGTCAACCTTTATAACCACCCCAGACCTCAGCATCCACTTCCACACACACACACACACACACACACACACACACTTAGAAGGGATACTCTTTCAGATTGTTCTGAGACTCTGTATGAAATCAAATCTGTCTTAGATCTTTTATAGGCACTGACCTCATAAATGACTGTGTGTGTGTGTGTCTTCCATCTCCTTCAACACCTCATTTTGCAGCTCCTGTGATACCTGACCTCTCTTATCTCTCCTCTGCTGCTATCATTTCTCTCTTATTTTTCTCCCCCTCCTTTTTCTCTTTTCGCTCTCTAATTCTCTTTCCTCCTCACTCCCCCCTTCTCTCTCTGGGTTTTTTTCATGCCTGAAAGTCCAGACCAAAGTCTGAGCCAAGGTTGATGTGTGTTGCATTTATACTGTACATTTATTCTGGTTATTTATTTATTTTGTTATATATATTTTTTTGGTTTCGCTCTGCAGTTTAGCAACTGAGAGCACTAAGGAATAATAAAAATAGCCTCGTTACTCCTATTTTATTTCGGCTCGTTTTCATTCCGGCTTCTCATCGTTCAATAAAACCCCTATCCAGATAAATCTCTCCATCCAGATAGAGTGAATCTTATTGTGATTGGATGTAGAGAAGTATGAACATGTATCATTCCAACTCCCTATTGGTTTATACTGTGATCCATCACACCTGCACACGTGCAGAGACTCAAGAGAACTCCAGACAAACTCCAGTCCAACTAAGCTTTACCTTTAAAATTTACATTCTACTAAAATACATTAATTTACAATGGGGCATATATGCAGCTAAAACACTAGAGAACAGCCTAGTGCAAAATCCCAAATTATATTATCAACATTAACATTTTAATATTTTAACATTATAGTTATTATGGCTTTTAGAAAAATGTTTTTTTACTTAAAAAACTTGAGTTGATACTTCAACGTCTACAGAAGTATTTTAAATCCTAGTATCTATACTTCTACCTGCAGAGTAATGGATGGAGATACTTTTGACTCCTTAATCTACTGTTAATCTACAGTTACAGTAGATACAGAATCACCAGAATCACTGTAATCTATTGCATCCATACTGCTGTGTGACTCTCCTGCACATCACCAAGGGGAGACATATTTCCGCACAACACCTCTTCTCTTCTTCTATTGTTTAATTAGTGACGATATCATAAATCTATCGACTTATATATATATAATTGTTCTCTCTTTCACACACACAGCCCAGAATAACAGTGTACTGCGTGTTAAATTAAACTCTATCATTAAAGCATAGGGCTGAGCGAGTGAGTGAGTGAGCGGGCGAGCGAGCGGAGGAAAGAGAGAGATAAACGGGCGATCCTCAGAGTGATATAATCACAGCATGACCCGCCCAGCTGACGGCCGTCCACTAAATAACACGCGTTTCATTATCTGAGACATAATCAACCTGCCATTATAGGCTGGTTAACCTGTGTGTTTGTGTGTGTGGCTCATCTCCCAGGTGCACGCTATAAACCTCGTCCTCCAGTGCCTAAAAAACACAAGATCATTACAAGACAATAACACTTTTACAGCTGTGTGCGCGCGCGTGTGTGTGTGTGTGTGTGTGCTGGAGAGATTGTTCACTTGTACACACTCCTGAAGATGCTCTAAAGACAGCTGTAACTCTGAGGATCTGTATGTGTGTTCTTGTCTCAGTCTTTATAGTATTCATAGTATGTACAGATTACAGTTCATAGTAAAGGGTTCATTATTTATAATATACTACATATAATATACTAAAGGTGTGATGAAACACTCCTCTCTTTTTTAATTTGTCAATTCAGACTAATTCACGGTGGATAGTCCCTAAAATATATAATTAATTCATAGCAGATACTGAAAAATAAAAACTACAGTATCAAATCCATTTAATTATCAGAATTTCTGTTTTAATGTGATTTTCAAAATGGAATAATGGAGATTGAAAGCTTCTATGTGTAAAGATGTACAGAGGGAATTTAAGTCAGTAGATTTGATTTGCTTTTGTCAGAAACCTGTGAATTATAAACCTGAGTGATTTTTATATTTTACACTTTTCCATAACTTAAATATAAGAAGGCTATTTTTGCAATGTGTTTAATATAAAAGCTGCATGTGAGGTTGAAGGGGATGCTCACTATTGTTACAAATTTAGAAATTAGGAAAGGAAACAATAGATAAAAAAAACAACCTAAAGTTCTGTTAAAACGTAATTAAGACTTACTCATACATTTATTTCATTTTTATATATATATATATATAAATACACAATATCGCCTGGCCCTAGTACATAGTTAACAATTCATAGTGGGTTCTAAATAAGTCATAACAGAACCTAAACAATTCATAATAATGCCTTATTTTATTATCATCATTCAGTATAACTCACTCAGTAGCTACTATAAACATAATTCTGGTTCCAGAACTTAAATTGGGCGGTGGGTGTTACTATGACTGTGCTTAGTGTTGATTTGACAGGTATCTGAATAATTGTCCTAAAAATGCTCTGTGTTTTTTAGGGCTGTCCCTAACGATTATTTTTTAAACGATTATTCTAACGATTATTTTTTTCGATTAGTCGACTAATCTATTTATTGAGAAACATATTTAAATAATTATTATTTTACGTTTTAAAGCAAACGATAAAATACTATATTTATATATAATAACAACAACAGCAACACAAGCCTACTAAACCAAACCCCACACTTATAATCACTTACATGTACAACACGTTTAGATCTATAACGCTAAAAATGGATAAGCTCCCATACACCACAACCGTGTGTTGCACTGTTTTCTGTGACCGCTAGATTTTGTGACCACGGGCAAGTAGTTCTCAGCAGACCGGTGCACTGGCCGATTCGAAACGTGTTCGTTTCTAATGTTTACCCCGACTGGCCAAAACGGTTAAGTTTAGGGCTGAGGGTAAGGTGTAGGTATAGAAAGCTTCCGTTTTGCCAATGAACGCTCATAACCGTGAGCACTGGTCACAAAATTCCGACGGTGACAGAAAACGGTGTAACACCGCAGCGCCGACGGCGCTAGCTAAAATAACTTAAGGCAGCTAGCTTAGCTAAACACCTGAACTTATGAATAATGCTACTTTTTCTGGAAACTGCGAAATGCCATGCACAAATATAAACCAAAACTGTATAATTTCTGCCTGTGGCAGGTTTAAAACCTTTGGTAGACAGCCTTAAGTCTTTTTAAGGACACCCGCGGAGACCCTGATGTAAACGGTAACTTACTGTGTGACCCTGTTGACATAGTGCTCCTGGATGTTTGCGCTATAGTGCTCCTTTTGCACATATGGCAGAGGACCACATTGTTGCCCTTTTGCGTGAAATGCTCCCAAACTTTAGATGCCCGCTGGCGTTTTTTTGTAGCCGTTTTCACTACCGCAGTTCTACAGCGGGGGTGTTGTGCCGATTCTGTCCGCTAAGCGGGAGTCAGATTCAGCAGAGAGTCGGATTCGGCACAAGCGCGGCTGCACCTCGCGGTCCGCGGTGTCAGTTGTAAGCGCTCGCGCTAGCCGCAAAATACGGCGGAAAACACTGAGGGAGCTGCAGAATTATGTCTGTGTCTCTCTCTCTCTCTGTGTGTGTGTGTGTCTCTCTCTCTCTCTCTCTCTCGCACGTGAACTCCTCCGCGTTTGACTTGCAGAACTGTGTTTAGCTGTTCTTAAAAATCATTTTAATTAAATAATAGTTCTATGCTTCTATGTTACCGTGTTAATTAACATATTTACGACGCGCCGACGCACGTTATGCAAATCGATGTATTTTCGTAATCGATGACGTCGATTATGTCGACGCGTCGCCCCAGCCCTAGTGTTTTTATACTGCATGTGTATGCGTGTTTGTGTCCTTTAACAAGATGTACCTTTGTTTTCCTGTGATTAACACTTGTGTGCTTCTGCTCTTTCCTTCTTTTTCCTCCTTCTTCTTCTCTTTTTGCTTCCGCACCTATAAGAAATAAAGACTTCAGACACAGGTAAGCCTCTCAATACAGTGTCTGTACCCTCTGAACTCTACACCTACACCTGCCTTTACCCGTCATTTCCCACTGCACACCTGTACTGTCTCGGTTCCCATTCAGCACTCTTTACTTGTCCCATGAATTTTGCCATGTTAGAAGCTAAGGAACACTGCACTGACCTTTGGGACATTTGGGTGGGGTCTCCTGCATTGATGTGAATGTGATACCTAGAACTTTAGAAATGGAACGTCACTCCTCAACTCCAACAATAATTGATCTGGCCTTGCCATGAGCATGCTTGGCCAGTCAGTGTTCAACTTCACTCACAAGATAACACCTCACAAGTTATACAGGTGTGGGAGTTTTCAACCACTCTCCGAGGTAACACTTCAATATTCTGCCCCATGACTTCTGCCATGTTGCTGTATATACTCGTAGTGTATTTCAGTGTAAAATAGTGCGAGTAAGTGCTGTGTTTAGATTCTGGGCTGCTATTTCCAGTGTATTTATCGTAAATATCTTCGCTCTCGTTCTTCATATGTAGAGAAGTGCTTTTCAGAAGCGAGAGTGATCTGCTGAAAACGCTTTTCAAAAGCTGTCTGACAGCGGGAACGTCGGGAATGTCAGAAACGTTGACGCTGTCTGTAAAGACTTACTATCAGAGTGTTTTTATTTTCCGCCGTAATTGAAGGTGAGGCCTCCTCCGCACTGCTGTGCGGATCTCAGACGGAGTGTCATTGGCTTACAGAATTACATTCATATTATGGTGTTTGTGTGTGTGCTGGTCTTCACACCCTGGTTCTGATGGAAATGTAACTTAAACCCTAGGTAGACTACAGGACTTTTAGAGTGTTTTCACATTTAGCTTCTTTTTCTGCACCTGGATACACTTACTTTGCGTTTGCTGCAGTGTGAATGCAGTTTTTAAGCCCAGGAACGGCCCAGACTACAAATCTCTGGTCAACCTGTAATCAGTGGTCTGAGATTCAGTTCAAGGGGACTCTGGTACGGTTTGTTGGAGGTGTGGAAGCTATCCGCATCTATTGCTCTGTGTGTTGGTTTTTAGACTTGTTGCGTTATAAGAAGTCAACTTGAGCTAAAAGCTACCTTTTTCCGGGCCTGGATCTTATTTTGCATTTGGTGAAGTTAAAAAGCAGTTTTTTTTAGGCCTAGGAGCGGTTCAGACTCTACCGATATCTGTTCTTCCTGACATCGGTGGTCTGTTGTTCTGTACAGGTGTGGAAGCTTATGCGCTCCTAGTGCTGTGAGTGGGGGCATGTGTTGATACATTTTTGTAAAGCACAATTTTAGACTAATAAACAGCCAAATTTACGTTTTTCCAGACCCGGATACTCTTACTTTGCGTTTGGTCTGAAAGCAGTTTTGAGGCCCAGGAGCAATCCAGGCTCTACCAATCTGTGGTCCTCTTGAAATAAGTGGTAGTGCTGCAGGTGTGGAAGCTATCCGCTCCTAGTGCTGTGTGTGGGGTCATGTGTTGGTTTATTTTTGTAAAGCACAATCTCAGACTTCTTGTGTAATAAAACGCCAAATTTAGATAAAGGCTAATATTTTCCAGACCCGGATACTTGGATACTTTTGCTTTGCGTTTGATTAAGTGTGAAAGCTGTGTTCAAGACTACTGATATCTGGTCTTTACTGACATTGGTGGTTCAAGGAGCCTTTGGTACAGTCTGTTGCAGGTGTGGAAGTTATCCGCTCCTAGTGCTGCGTGTGCGGTCATGTGTTGGTTTATTTTTTATTCAGACTAGGGTTGTCACGATACCAAAATTTTGACTTCGATACCGATACCAACTGTAGTATCACGATTCTCGATACCAAAACGATACTTGGAAGAAAAAAAAACAATAAAAATATCTGAACATAAAATGTTTATTTTTGACTGAACTGGATTGAACACTGAACAATCGGTGCAAACGTTTTTATTCTAAAATGAAACATTTGTACAAAAAACAAGTTTCGTTATTATAACCTTAACTATAACATAATTATCTAAACACTTCCTAAAAACTAAAACTAAAACCAGAGGTAATGGTAGCCTGACTATGTGAACCTGACGGGCGGGCAGAATAATAATAATAAGTTCTGAATAAGGAAAATAAAGAGACAGAAGAACATTACAATGTTATGTTCATTTTAACACTCACTGCTCCGTTTTATTAATCAACCGTTTACCGTTTTTAATAAGCCCATGTTCAGTGTAACGAGCAAGCAGGCTACGTGCCTGACCACAGATTTGCGATGGAAACGCGAAAACGTGAACATCTTGAGTTCATGTTTCACAGCCAATGGGATAATGGAGAAATAGAGAAAACCACGGGTCCAAAACAAAACTCCTGCACACTCCTCTCCGTGTTGACGTGATTTACTAGCAGTCGCTAGTAAATCTTAGTAAAGCTACAGACAGAGTGTATCTTGACTAACTCCACTAACCTGTCGACTTCTCAGCTCTTTGTAGAGATCAGGGTGCTTGTCTGCTAAATGAGCGAAATATGATCAGAATTATGTTAAATAACACTGTAACATAGAAGCATAGAACTATTATTTAATTAAAATGATTTTTAAGAACAGCTAAACACTGCAGGGTGCTGCAGGTCAAACGCGGAGGCGTTCACGTGCGAGAGAGAGACACAGAGAAAGAGTGAGAGAGTGAGAGAGTGAGAGAGATTTGCGTGTTCTGATGTGAGCTACTCACAGATAAAGGTTCTCTTTGATCTCCTCGTGCTCATATTCTAGTCCCATACATAATTCTGCAGCTCCCTCAGTGTTTTCTGTCGTATTTTGCGGCTAGCGCGAGCGCTTACAACTAACACCGCGGAGCGCGAGGTGCCGCCGCCCTTGTGCCGAATCCGCTACTGAATCCGACTCCCGCTTCGCGGACAGAATCGGCACAACACCCCCCGCTGTACAACTGCGGGAGTGAAAACAGCGCTAATAAATAAAGTAGTTTAGTTTCACTTTCAGTTTTCGTTATTTTATTTAAAAATAAAAATATCAATAAAAAACAGATGCCTACATCTCAGACTATTTTCCCACACTTCACTCCTCGCGCCCGTTTTGTCCACAAGTCGCGGACGAGAGACATCTGTTATTTTAGCCGTCGCCATTCTACACTCGCTGCTGCTCTGCTGGCTTGCGCGTGAATCGATTCATTTGTTCAGAACACTAAGTTTATCTGAATCCTGCCACACCGACTGCTGCGGTGTGAATCAGTTTTCTTATGAACTGAATCAAATCGCGCCTACTAATTTGACTCATTTGAAGCTAGTGACTGGGCTATATACAGTATCGAAAGCATCGAACGCTAAAGAACCGAATCGTTTGTGATGACGTAGTATCGAAAAAGAATCGAACCTTCGGTACACCGTGCAACTCTAATTCAGACTTGTTGCAATATAAAATGGCAACTTTAAGCTTTATACCTTAGAATATGAAAAAGTTTAAACAAGAAAAATAAACGCAACAAATAAAGACGGCTGACGATATACGATACCACATTACGCTTTAGAGTCAAGTAGATTAATTCAATCGTTTGATACGTCCTGACTGGTTTGAACCGCAATCATGAGGCCAAAATTTGGAGTCTCCGTCCCCTTCACACACTATTTGATTCTTCCTCCAACTATTGATTCCCACGGGCCAAAAACCAACAGACTACAGCCAACAACCAGCACAGACTCTGGACGCCAGTCTGAGAATCATGAATAAAATCACGTAGTGTAACCCTGGCTTTAGCAAAGCGTCTTAAAGCACTTCTGTTTACCCTTCTGCCTGTATATCTGTTCTGTCTGTCTGTGTTAGAGGTTAAAGATGCTGCTGTTCAGGTGAAGAGAGAAGTCAGTCGTATTTAGTGTTACTGATCCTCGGATTCTGCTGCCGTTTAGCTCCTCGCTCTGCTGTAAAAATACACACAGCTGTGGGTTTCTAGCTGATGCAGTGGAAAGGCTGTGGTGAGGAGCACTGCCAGCACGCGGGGGCGGGACCTTAAACTTAAACTCGTCACATTTTTACCCCGTCTTACGCCAGCAGAAGTCCTTAACCCAAAATAAATCCTAGAAAACACAGAAAAAAAATCAGATTCAGATTAAAGCCCAGTCTTCTTTTAACTGTAGTGTCGGTACTGTCATTTTAGTCCAGAGTTTAGGCACACAATCATTTAATCATTTTATTTAATTTTGTAATTGAATTTGAGAAAGATGTAGACAGAGCAAAGAGGTGCTGAGGGAGGCAAAAGATATATATAGATGGGAGGAAAGAAGTGTAGAAGGGTATAAAGAGGTTTAGATGAGGGTATAGAGGTGTAAAGAAGGGATTAGAAGAGTATAGAGGGGTATGGGATGGTGTAGTTGGAATTAAAAAGGGGGTATAAAGAGATTTAAGTATATAGAAGTAGGTGTAGAGAAGGGGTATGAAAGGGCGTGATTAAAGACAGGATCATGGCTGATGGAGGTCTGCATGTGATGAACCTTGACTTCATTTTCTTTCTTTCTTTTTGAATCTCTTTCCATTTTCACTCTCTGGTTAATCAACTTTATCTCTATCCTCCTTTTCTCCCTATTTTTAAATCTATCACTTTCTATTCCCTTTCTTTCATCCCCCTCCTCTTTTTTTTACATCTCTTACTTTTCTTTTCTCTTTCTGTACCTTTTTTTCCCTTGTCATCATGGCCAAACTCTCCTTCAAAAAGTCATTCTTTTGGCTCTTATTTCTTTTGACCTTTTAGTTTTCTCTTTCACTTTTCTCTTCATGTCTGTGACCTTGCATTCTTTATACATCTTTAACTCTTCTTTTTCTTTGATCTGTTTCTTGCTGTTCTCTTTACAACCCCCCAATTTTCTCGTCTTCTCTCATCTCTTTCTAGATTCTTTATTGTCTTTCTGTCTTCATTTATTCATAATTCATTTGTTTTTCCTCTTCGTCTCCTTTTGTCTTTCAAATTTGTTTCTCTTGTCATTTCTTTCTTTTTCCTTAATTTTTTCCTTCTCTCTTGCATTTGCATTCTGCCCCCCCCCCCCCCCCCCTGTCCAATCTTTCACTCTTTCCTCTTTCCCTCTTTATTTAACTTCTCATTAGTTTTGTTTTATGCTTTTTTAATTTTGAGTGTGTGGTTTTTACGCTTTAATGCTCAGAGGCTGATTTTTCACAGATTCTCTTTAAGCCTCTACTTGAGTCTGGTTTTGCTGCTGTTCCTAATTAACTTCATTAATGAATCCTTAATTAGAACACAGCCCACATTCACTTAAAGGAGCAGTTCAGTCACTCTCTTTATCCCAAATATAGTCAAGCAGTCATTGCGGTTCTGAAGTTTAACTTCTTAGTTTTACACAGGAGCCATGAGCAATAATATATAATGTAGGTAATGATGAATAAAAATTATATATATATATACCAACAAGCATCATGGCTGAATCAACATACACTTACTTTAAACCATGTGGAGGTGTTTAATAAAAATAAGCACCAGCTTATTTGTTGTTTTGTCTAAAATCAGGGTCATTAAAAGTGTTTATCTTGCTTATCTACTATTCAGAGACAGATTTATACCTGATTTTGGAACAGAATTGCTGTGAGGATTTGATTGCATGGCCCTTTTACCCCTCTAGCCTTCGCCTGGCTTTTTTATCAGCTCCAGAGAGCCCTATTCTATTGCTAATATGTCTCTTAAAGGACTTGATAAGCTGGAATTTGGGTGTAATTTGTGTAAACATCTAAATCAGCATAAAAGGCAACTTAAATTAGCTGAGCGTAGCGTGTAGCATTCATTAAAAGGGGTGGATGTGTGCAAATATTTGGATATATAGTGTAATGTTGCTCCCAGATCAGCAGTCAAAGCCCTTTAAAGAAGAACAGCAGGGTGTTGGAGTCTCATCTGTGCCTCTGAGACACACACACACACACACACACACTGTGCCATGCTATTCTGAGCCTGTGTTAATTGAGGTGCTGTGAGGAGTTGTTGGTTTTGCTCGACAGACGCCTGTCGCCCGGCGCTGTCTGTCTGACGTGAGTTTTGGTGCTAAAGTGGAGGTGATGGAGAGGATGTGACAGATTGGTGGCCGTCATTACGCTGGTGTCAGTCCGCACTGATCTCCAGTCAGTCTGCATTAAGCTCAGTCTAACACAGTGCTCCACCCGCTCGGCTCTAATGAACAGTCCTCACTAAAACACTCTCAGACCGCCTCAAACCCAGCGCAGCACTGATACTGCAGCTTCCTCATCAATCATTCCTCATCATCACCTCCACCACTCACCTGCTCAAATACAGTCCACCCAATCCCCTGTTTATTTACACATACATCACTATCACTGTCCTGCAAAAACCTGACACATCTCTATTTTTACAGGTTTATTATTCAATTTTGGCCGTAGTGTGAAGCTGACAGCTGTCATTAATACCATATCATGAGGAATGGACCAATAAAAATGCTAATAAAAATTAAAAGTACATTTGTACCAGCACTGTAGCGCAGAACTATTAATTTTTATTGATATTACACCTGTATGTATCTGCCGATGCCAATGTAGATACACGTTTATAACTTACAGAGAGACTAGACACCCCAATATAATTTTATAATTTTAACTTTAAAACTAAAACAACAAATATATATTTTTTTATTTATTCATTTTAAAGAAGCACGGCCAGTGTCGGCAAATTGTACTAGTTCCAGCATACAATAAGCCTATATATCGGTTAGGAAAATAAATTTAAAAAATCATTGGCCAATACAGATATAATTGTTATCATTGTGTATCCCTAAGGTCCATTGTTGTTCTTTTGATTTTTTTTCTTTACATTGTATCACAATTTCATTATAAATGGACTAATAGAAATGTTCCAAAATGATTTAAAATAAACTATCATGCTAGGGTTTGTGCATCGATAGTTATGGTACGTTTGTAGCTGATTTTATATGTATTAATAAATCATTGCTTTAATTGCATTAAAACAGATATTCAACTAATTGAAATCTAATTAATTAGATTACCCACATTTTTCCATATGACCCAGCTATTAGTTCTCTATCTGACCTGTTCATATTAATATCAGAATTATATGATACCGACCGAAATTAAGAAATATATTGTGATATTAATACCCTGCCTGGTATCCTGGAGAAACTGTAGATTTGAACCCCTGCTCTTACCCTATACTCCGTCCTGATCAGTAAAGTGTCCCACACAGACACCCTGGTGCACTCTGTGCTTTGTCTGCAGTTCCAGCACCTTAACCTTTATCTCTCTTTTATCTCCTCAGTAATAACCCCGCCCACCGCTACTACCTGGCCACTGACCCGATGACCGGTCAGCTGTACGTGTCGGATACGAACTCCCGCCGGATCTTCAGACCCAAAGTTCTGTCGGGGACGAAGGAGCTGCTGCAGAACGCGGAGGTGGTGGCCGGAACAGGGGAGCAGTGCCTGCCCTTCGACGAGGCTCGCTGTGGGGACGGGGGAAAGGCCACAGAGGCCCTGCTGCTGGGTCCTAAAGGTGGGAGAGAGAGAGACACACAAACACACTGATTTAAAATGTGTTGAACTGAAAATGCATTAGGTAATTGTATTTCTATTTTCAGACTATATACAAATACATTTATTTATTTATCTATTTAAATACTTTAACAATACTTTAATACTTTAAAAACTTTTATTATTTAAACCATTTCTCATGCTAAACTATGTAATACAAACATTTTGTTCAGAAATG
Source organism: Astyanax mexicanus (assembly GCF_023375975.1). Taxonomy (NCBI): domain Eukaryota; kingdom Metazoa; phylum Chordata; class Actinopteri; order Characiformes; family Acestrorhamphidae; genus Astyanax; species Astyanax mexicanus. The sequence goes on from NC_064414.1 coordinate 54,667,749, forward strand.
TAATAGTAATAATAATAATAATAACATTAATATGTTCATGTTTTGGAAGAAGTATAGGAGATTTTTTTAGATTTAAAGCTAATTATATTGGTGTTTTATTTCATTTTTTTTTATTTATTTGTGGGTTTTTTTTATAATACTTACGATTTGTTTAGAAATGTTCTAATAATGGTCATGTTTTGGGCCAAATTCCTATTTTCAAATTATTTACAGAATATTTTTTGTTTTCTATTTAAAGTCAATTATGTTGCACAACCGTTTAGCTGAAATGTAATAATAATAATAATAATTAATAATAATAATAATAAGTAAAATATTAGTAAGCTCTATTAATCTAATTATTAAGTAATTCATATAAATGCTACTTCCACAGACTTATAAATACAGTATTATATAAAAATGTACGTTCACTATTAAGACATCAACAATACACCCATTTACATATTTACTGCTTATGTATATCATTTTTACAGCACTAGAAGCCACTGTGGTGTCCCCATAACATTCCTTCAGACAACTCATGGCTAAATTGGAGCCATTACTGCAATATTAAAATAGTCTATCAAAATATATCAAGATATAATGTAGATTATGAACAGGGTGATGAAAACAACTTGCAGTCCATTCCGCTGTTCCCTGTGGCAGTGGTCTTTATTGTGTCTTTTATTGTTTCTATAGAACGTTTGGGTCTTTACTACATTATTGGATTAAAATATAATTGCGATTATGAAAAGCATTCACATAAGTGTGGCCATAAGACACTATATATACAAGCACACTCATATCTACAGTTTGTGGATTTTTTCATACCTTTTTCTTTTCTCTGTTCTCTCTGTTGAAGAGTCTCTTTGGTCTCCTTTACAATAATATAGATCATTTAAATACTAACCTGGGGCCATTACTACATTACATAACGATCAAATGTATTTGATTCATAATATTTCTATTAATCCTGCTGTTCTATGTGGCAACAAACTCAGCTGTGTAATTTGTGTTTACATACAGTGATTTAATGGTAAATTAATATAACAAATATGTCAAAATATTATGAATACAGTCTGTTATAATATTTATAGTAGCAACAAACTTTTTACAGACTTTATAGTGTCCATAAAAGACTTCTGAATCTTAGGCCCATATTAAATTGTTGTATTAAAATATGAATTAAATACATTAAGTCACTTAAAGGATTGTACACAGTAATATCCCAATTTTTATATATTGTTCTTGAACAATTTTTTTTTTTTTTGTTTTTTTGTTTTTTGAGTCGTGGTGGCCAGCAGTACATTGGTACAACTGTTCTCATTTCCCATTAAATAATGTCTACTAGAGACAGATTATATCTGTCCAGTATCATTTATTTTACTTTAATCCTGAAAATATGGAGTGCATTATTAGTATCATAACATTTGACCTTGTTACTGTATATATAAAATAAAATGTAATCTTTATTTTGTTGCATTAGTGTATTCTCTTAAACATTATTATATATTTTTATTCAATGTTCATATTGCCCACCCCTGCAGTCATCATTATTCTAACTGTTCTGTATGGCATCAAACTATATAATATATGTTTATAATCACATAGTTTACTCAAATGGAAAATTAAAAGCAATTATTAGATTATTAAATCCCAAATATCATGAATAAAATAAATCTAGTCATTATCAACTCAACTGCAGCCTTTATAGTGTGCAGGGACATTATTTTAAAATAGAAATTAAATAAATTAAAGCATTATCAGATTTTACAAAAAAAAAAAAAAAAGTAAATTAATTTAATAGGCATGTCCACAGTACTATAAATTACACTAAATTAACGCCATTATTACAGTTTTTAATAAAGTACATCATGTCATTATAATTATTATTATTATGTTTCTCTCAAATTGTAGTGTCTTTTATATAAAGCATAAATGAATTAAATACATTTAATCATAAACCCTCTTGATTGTACAACAGCATATTTTTATATTGTCCATATGAGTCCATATAACACTTATATAGAGTACTCAGGGCTTTTATTAGATCAGTAGATTAAAACATTATGAATTACGTGCTTTCAATCATTACCACTTCCATTCTTCTCTAGGGTCGCAGAATTTAAAGTGTCCTTATAATAAACTATAGCCCATATAATGTTCCTATAGCCTATGGTAAATCTAGGACATTATTACATCATTAGCTTAAAGTATTATAAATAATAAAGTGCAGTACATTCAGTCCCATTGTTCGGTACTGCTGTTCTGCTTTTACAGAATTTATAATGCCCATATGAGTCAATATAATGCTCATGGGGTAGAGTACTTAGGGCTATTATTAGGTCATTAGATTAAAATATTATGAAGTACATTAATCACTACAGTTTCACTACAGACTTTACAGCATCCTCTAAAATTCGTATCCTGAATTTAGTACTGTAACGGTAAATCTGGGCCATTATTACATTATTACTAGATCACAATGTGTCTAAACTTTTGACTGCTGCTGTATATCCACACATATCTATATTTCAGCATATCTACTGCCTGCACTATATTCCTTAAAGCCCAACCAATTTCCATCTCTTTAACTGCATTGTTCTCTGAGGCGGGAGTCTCGGCGGTGTCCCTCTGTATTCCTATAGACGAGTCGAATGCTAATTTCAGACCATTACTGTTTGGAACCGCGCGCCGGGGCTCTGTATTTGATAGCTAGCGCGTATAACGGGCTGCACCCGTTAGGCTGGAGCGCCGTGAATGTAACAGCTCCTATCTTCTTTTACGGCCGATTTGGGCCGTTATATCCGGAACCGTCCTGAATGGCGGTCCATTTGTTTGGCAGCGACGCTCTAAAGGCGCGATTCATAACGTCCGCTGAGCCGCTATAATACTACAGCGCAGGAATCACTTAGAGCGGATCTGCTGAGCAAATAAAACACACACTCTGCTCATCACTCATTCATACCCTCCGTGGACCCACCACAGTGTGTGTGTGTGTGTGTGTGTGCATTGTCTGTCTGAATTTATTTTGCCCACTCTACTGCAGTTTTTGTGTTTTTTTACAGCATTTTAACAAAGAACATTAGTCACAGTATTGCCAAACAGTCTCTCTCTCTCTCTCTCCCTGTCAGACACACACACACACACACTCTCACTAACTCACTATGCATGCACACACACACACACGCACACACATCTACATGCCACTTTGATTAGCTTGCTGGTCATGCTGCTGTGGGAATTTGTATTTGAGAAGAGGCCATCAATACACCTCCCAACACACACACACACAACCACACACACACTGAGTGGAAGTTCTCTGCTGACTATTACAGAATTATGCTGGTTTATTTTAGCTATTACTGTCCCCATGGCAACAAACAGATGTTCTGTAAGCTTAGAATTGGTGGGTAGGGCATACACACACACAAACACACACACACATGCTAGAATAGGATGGTCGGGCGCAGGGTTATCCGTAAGCACCGTGGAATTAAAATGTCTGTGATTTTCGTTATGATTGTGGCTCTAAAAAAGGAAACATCCAGACACATACACACACTTACAGACACACACACTCTTCAGTCTGTCTCACTCACAAATTATTCAACACGGGCAAAGCAGAATGTAAATAATTCACCGCACGCACATCCACACTGACCTGAAAAATGCAGGGGCAAGCACGACACGTGTAGCGGATGTGTTCTCCCTGGTGTGTGTATGTGGGTGTGTGACTGTGTGCTTGCATGTGTTTGTTTTTGTGTACTTTAAGGATATCTTTAAATAAATAAAAAAATTACAAAATATCTAAAAAAAAAAAAAAAATTGTACTATCTATATAGAAAGGTATAGTATAAGCTGTATAATAGATATGGAGTTTATAATTATTACATGATCATGATATATTAAGTCATAATATATTGTGATTAGGGCTGAACGATTTTGGAAAATAATCTAATTGCAATTTTTTATCTATAAATTGCGATTGCGATTTAAAATGCGTTTTTTTTTTGTCTTCTCAAGTATTTTTCAACAACAGAAGCAATAAATCAATCTGTTTAATAATAAACAATGTCAGATTTACTTAAAGCACAGATAACAATAAAGCAAAAAAATTGCTTTTCCTTTTCACCATTTGTTTTTTTTTATAGAAAAATAAATAGATAAATAGCTTTTCCTTTTCACCATTTTTTTTAATTAGGAAAAACAATAGATATACAAAATTTAACTTACTGCTCTCCAGCTAGTAACATCATGAAAAATTAAAGTGCAAAAAAACATAAAGAGAATCTGCTTTAACCAACTCGTTATTTTCTGTATTTGAAGATGCAGCACTGGTCGTTGGCATTTTAGCCTTGCAAATACCACACAAGGCTTTGTGGTGTTTTTTTAAATGCTGAAAAAGGTTTGTAGTGTTACCTCGCGTCGTAGCAACAGTAGCAAGGCACGTTTAGCACAGTACCTGACGTTGAGCAGCATCTTCTTTTTAAAGCCAAAGTAATTCTACACAACTGATGTGTTCTGTCGAGCCTGAAGCCATTGTGCAACAAGGGCGTTTTCACACCTGTAGTTCGTTTCTAATGAGTTCGTTTACTTGGAGCGTTTTCATCTGATTTGTCTCTTTTTCTGCAGGAATTGCTGTGGATAAGAACGGGTTCATCTATTTCGTAGATGGCACCATGATTCGGAAAGTTGACCGCAACGGCATCATCTCAACACTACTGGGGTCAAACGACCTGACCTCTGCACGACCTTTGACTTGTGACACCAGCATGCATATTGGACAGGTAAGCACTCATCTTCTTATATATCTTATATACACCTACACTGTATAACTAACAGTTTACAGTTCTAATAAATCAGAAACCAGGTCACAAACTTAATCCATGACTTTTTAGTTTTTGGGTTTATTTAATGTAATATATAGTTAATTACAGGTGGATCCTCTCACTAACTCGATGACTGAGACATACTGAACTGAAGCCACAGTGTTTATTCAGGTTCAGAAACGCACAGAGCTCTGCAACACCCTTCCCCCTTTAAACAGCCGAGAGCAAAGTAGACCTTTAGCGCCTCCCTCTGGTGGCTCTGCACACACCTTTTTTAAATGAAAGTTCTATAAATTCCTCCCTCGCCCTCACTCTAGGGGACCAGTTCATCTTTTGTCCCATTTCGTCCTTTTCCTACTAAACACACACACACACATGAACTCAGTGTGTCATCATACTAGTGTATAGAACATTAGTAAGTTTGTGGAAGGACGCAGGTGGACGCTGAAACTGCAGACGTTCTGTCTTCTGAGCTTTGAGACAGATGATTGATGGTGTTTTTATTGCAGGACGAGAGATAAAGCCCTGTTTCCACTACGGTCATCTAATATTTTCAGATGAACTTCATGTACCCTTGTGCGTTTCGGAACGTGCCGGATCACAAGGCTTACAAACTTGGGGATATTGTTTTATTAGAACAATATGAAAACATGTTGGAAAAGTTTTAAAGGGGAAAACCACTGATTTTTTAAAATTGCTTACAATGTTGTTATACTATTTATATTTGATTCAGTTAGTTTAACACACAAGTTATTTAATATACTTTACCATATAAACAAGCTCATCCTGCAGCAGTTCAACAATAACAGACAGATATCGTACCCTTGTGCTCCCGCTGCTCATTTTTTAGCTTTCTATTATTGATCCAAAATGGGCCAAAAAGTGAATATTAATATGGAGTCTGCCCCCATTGGCAGTTCTGACAGCAGGTGTGGCTAGGGGCATGATTTAATGGTTTATCTATGGCTATGGGACCAAATAAAACACCTAAATTCAGTGGTTAAGAGGTGTGTACCTACACTAGAGCTTGTATGAAGTTATGTTAGTAATGATTTTAGCGTATTGTGATAAATGTTATTGAGAGCAGACATGTATAAAGTACTAGATACCCAGACTTGAGTAAAAGTAAAAGTGATTTATGAACAAAGTGAGTTGAGTAGAAGCTGAAGTGTTCTTTAAGCTCCACACTTAAGTGAAAGTACTAAAGTATTCAGCATTTTCTTGCAGTGATTAAATGTAGGTTTGGAATTAATCATAACATTTTTATAATTGTAACAAGTAATGATGCAGCACACAAAAATGTATTGGCGTAAAAGTATTAAACTCATTAAACAATAATACTCTAGTAAATTAGATACACAGCATTTTTGAACTTAAGTACAATATTGAAGTAGTTCCTACTTACTTACTATACATCTCTGATCGTGAGACACTATATACTTTTTTGAGCATATTAGATAGATATGAGTAATTAATTAACAGTAATAATTACTGTACTTTATGGAAGTATGGAAGAGAAATTGAATAGCAGTTTTCTATTAAACTTGTCTCAACTGATGCATGTTGCCTACATTTAAAAAATATCACAAATATCACCATATCGCTCAGCCCTTTCAGACACTTTTGTCCATATACTGTATTTTGGTTAAGACTTAACTGAAAAGAAACGGACTCTAATATTACTCAACAACAACTCTATATTATAAAATATAATTTGGCTGTGTTTCATGAAGCCTCCATCAGTTAGGGAGGGTGTTCACACAGACAGACTTACAGACACACCCCTGGGCTTCAACTCAGCCGAGCTTACTGAGGTGTACACAAACCTTCACACACACACGTCGCCCATCCGCCTCAGCGTTAGTGTAGAAGCGAAGATGTCCCAGTGGTGCGTCATTAAGGATATACATATACAGCTGAGGATATACAGTATACACCACTGTCTCTCAAACACACACACACACACACACACACACTTGCTCCGACACTCCACATGCTGAAGTTTCTGACGGTCTGTCTCACCATGCCCTGCTGCAGTTTCACACTTAATCACGTCCCATGTGTCCCAGCACAGCTCTCCTGCAGGTGGGTCATCCGCCGAGGGGCTTAGATACACCATCCACAGGGATGCCTACAACACACACACATACACACACATATATATACACACACACAATGACCTTAATAATACAAATGTTTCATGCGCACTTTCTCTCTCTCACACTCTGTTCATTCTGACACGTGTGTGTGAGCGTGTGGGTTATTATGATGTATGTACTTAACCTCTGAACATGCAGGATTTAACTCCAGTTATCCATTTATTATCGAGTTGCACTATAGAGAAATTATATATTTATATATATATATATATATATATACCACATCCTGTTAAATTCCAATTGTGTGTGTAATAAAACATGCAGAAGTTTGAGCCTTTAAAGAAGGTGTTTATTCATGCTTAGAAAATCTAAAACGCATTATTTTTACAGAGGTGGCCCGTACAACAGTCAGTTCAATAGCCAACTGTTTGCGTGCTGCTGTGTTCTACACCTGGCAACCCGGGGTGTGGCAATTGGACTGGGGCACTGGGCAGAATTGCTTTCAGATTATTTGCATTTTTGTTAAAGTTAATATAAATTTATAAATTATTTAACCTATTAAGTTAAAGACTAATATGATGTGATTATCTACAGCTGAGCGTTCAAATAATAATAAAAGCCCTTCAAAATAAAAGCCCTCCCCACACTTCCAGAAGATTCCACCCCTGCAGCAGTTCCCCCAGAGCCGTTCTAAAGTGCTTGTACTCCCCCCCGCCCCCCGCCGCTCCTGAGCCTCCGCCAGCCCTGCGGAGTCTGACCCCGTGTTAACGGTCAAGCACTTTTAGCGCTGCGATGGCAGCCTGGGCGAAGTGGATCGGGCCTGTGGCTCATGCATAATGCAGCGGGTGGAGTCAGAGCCGGGCCGGGACGAGAACGTAGAAAGCTTTTATTCCGACTGCATTACACTTTAATGCTCCTCAAAGATGCTTAACCCTCAGGCACCAGCAGGGCAGGGGTTCAAAGTAGGGCAGGACCAGAACGAGGGAGAGAGTCAGAGAAAGAGAGAGAGTGAGAGAGGGGTTATACAACCTCTGACCCTAATTGTTAGTGAAAGAACATTTTAGTTTGACTCTCCTTACTTTGTGGTTAGGTCTGATTTAACCACACAGAGCCGACCTTATGCACTGCACATATCCTAAATTATTTGTACTGAAAATGAATTATTATTTACATTCACACTCTTACTCTCACACTTTCCTGCAACAAGCCTGTCCCACATGCATTTCACCAAACGAGGGGGGTGTGAACCCTCTATGCCATTAATTTTAATTTTTTGGGAAGAAAATGTCAATTTATTGGAAGCTTTGGAATCTGTGTGTAAATGGAAAACTTAACTTTACATGTGAACCTTTAATAAACAAGCTGATCATTTAAATCAAGTGTTTTGGAGAAAGGAGGCACCCAAAACATGCACAGTAGAAGGTCTCAAAGACCAGAGATGAGGACAACTATTCATCGTAATAAATCAAATGATAAACAAACGTTAGATTGCATAAGGCAACAAAATTGTTTAGTGTACATATTTTTATTTTAATGACCCACTCATTGTATTGAACAGGATATGCCATGTATCATTATATTAAAAATTCAAGGCTGGAAACACAAATCTCAAGGCTGGACAATAATGTATTATTTATAACTGTATAATTATATCACGTGCCTGTTTTATTAATTTTTTTTTTAATGTTTTTATTCATTTCAATTCCTAAAAATTTGATGACTAGATTGAAATTAAACATTTAAAAAACAATGCTGCGGGTTTGTTTTGCAGAAGTAAAAAAAATATATAGTAATATTAAATGTAGTAAAATTCAATATAATTTATTTGTATAATAAACTAATATATTGCTGCAGTCAAAACAGAGTATTTATTTGATTATTTTTGATGTTTAATGTTCTGTTTTACATAATGGGAAACCTCCAGTTGCCCTTTTCAGTAAAGGACAAAAAAAGGAAATGGTTTATAATATTGCGGCACTAAAATTCACAGGCCTTACAGGACAAGAATCTGCTGACACAATCTTGGTGCCAGATCTCACAGGACACCTTCAGAGGTCTTGTGGGATGAAACTGTTTTTATGGTTCAAAGAAGTGAAATGTAAAGTTCTTATTATTTTGAACGTTGGTGTGCATGGCAGTCAGTAAACCAAGAGCATGATGCTCTCTCTCATGTACATTCATGTAGATTAGAATTATATTGTTATAAATAAGTGGTAAGGACCAGATTCACTACAGCATCACTGAGAGTACTGGTAATCTGGGCTCGTGTCCAGAATCAGTTTGTGAAGTTTGTTGTTATTGTTTGTCCCGGTCAGGCGTGCACTCTGTCTGGCGGTGAGGAATCGTCTCCTGTTGCAGAATAAATGAGTCTGTGACGGCAAACGAAATAAAGCACAGAGCCGCAATGTATTAAAGCTCCCCAGTAACGGATTCTTCTTCATCAGTGTCAGAACACAGCTCCCAACTCAGACAACCAGAGAGAGGGGGAGGAGGGTAGAGAGAAAGAGCAAGAAGAAAGAAGGAGAATGTAGAGATGGAGAGGGTAAGAGGGAATGTTAAGCGAAAGAGAGAGGGGAAGGGAAAGTGGGGGGAGGATAGAGAAAGAGAAAATAAACTGAGATGAGATGGGAGGAGAGGGAGAATTGGAGATAAGGGAAAAGAGATGTTTTAGGGGAGAGAGATGAAAAAGAGCAGTAAAAGCAACAGAAAGGAAGGTGAGAATGTAGAGATGGAGATGGAAAGAAATGAAAGCAAATGAGAGCAAGAATGATAAAGAACAGCTTGAGCACATATAAACAAACATTAATCACTGTTGCCTTCTACAGGTGCAATTACACCATCTACAAGCTACATATCTGTTCTTTTTACATACAATAATGCATTTTTTTAACCTTTAGATTCCACCCTCTCTGTTTTCTCAGGTGCGTCTGGAGTGGCCGACTGACCTGGCCATCAATCCCATGGACAACTCCATTTACGTACTGGACAATAACGTGGTTCTACAGATCACTGAAAACCGCCAGGTTCGGATTGTAGCCGGACGGCCCATGCACTGCCAGGTCCCTGGCATTGAGTACAGCCTGGGCAAGCGTGCCATCCAGACCACACTAGAGGGCGCTACAGCCATCGCCCTATCCTTCAGCGGAGTTCTGTACATCGCTGAGACAGACGAGAAGAAGATAAACCGCATCCGGCAGGTAGGAACACTATATCCAGGGCAGTAATGTATGGCTACTACTACATTTTTACTAGATTGTGGATGATATGTCGTCTCAGAAATTAATGTAATAAATAATAATATTTTCATTTTAGACTATAAAATGCCACTGACATTATAGCATAAGAAAGCAAGTGTACCCTTGCCAAAAAATAATACGTTTGTGATCCTAGTTTGGGAAATAATTACTTTCTTCTTCACCTACTGCGGTCCACACTGTGTATAGAGTCGCTCTTATTGAGGCATTGGTCATTTAGCATGACTGGCTTAACTGTACATAATGCTAAATGCTTAATATCATTCAATTTGTGTGAGTAGAGCCTGAAAAAATTAACTTAAACCTGATGTTTGTCAGTGATTTATTTCAAGTTGTGTTTAAACGCCGCCTGCTATATTATTGTGTTGTACTCAGTTGTTACATTATCGCAATATATTTCATATATATAATATAGTGAACTGTAACACCAATATTCTTTCCAGTATACCGCCCTAGCTACTTTCTATGGTGCTCATATCTGGTGGAAGCTAAAGAAATCTCCATTGACAGATGCTTGCATGTGTGCACGGACAATTATAGCCAGATGTCACCGTTCTTTCTGGTTGATTGTCTAAACTTCACCTTCAACTTCACATTGTCAAAGTTCACGTCACCTTGCCATGAGCACAGTGGCAATAGAAAGGTTTTCAAGTACTGATTAAATACTAACAATACTCATTATCATCCCCAGGTCAGCACTGATGGAGAAATCTCCCACCTGGCGGGGGCACCATCTGACTGTGACTGCAAGAATGATGCTAACTGCGACTGCTATCTAACAGGTGACGGCTACGCTAAAGACGCTCGTCTGAACGCCCCGTCTTCCCTCGTCGTCTCTCCTGATGGGACACTCTACGTGGCCGATTTAGGAAACATCCGGATCCGTGCTATATCCCGAAACCGGCCTCCGCAGGGCTCCTCCGGTTTGTTCGAAGTCGCCTCTCCGGCCTCTCAGGAGTTGTACGTGTTCGACGCTAACGGGACGCACCAGTTCACTATGAGTCTGGTGACCGGAGACTACAAGTACAACTTCAGCTACAGCAACGAGGATGATGTCACTGCGGTAACGGACAGCAACGGGAACACATTGCGTGTTCGGCGTGACCCCAACCGCATGCCTGTGCGAATCGTTGCCCCGGACAACCAGGTGATCTGGCTGACCATCGGGACCAACGGTGGTCTGAAGACGCTGACGGCGCAGGGGCAGGAACTCGTGCTCTTCACGTATCACGGCAACAGTGGCCTCCTCGCCACCAAGAGTATCCAGATCGGCTGGACCACCTTCTATGAGTGAGTGCCCTTTCAAGTAGCAAACATTGCTGACACAGATGTGCAAATGTACACACACAGTATGTCAAACCCTTTTAGAGAAGTACTGGTAACAGAATAAAACTCTCTGGAGGAAATACGTAAACATTAACCTATTGGCACTATGCCTAAATGCCATGTATAGGCTAGAGGGGTATAAATCCCCCAGCATTAAGAACTGTGTTCTCTGGAATGATGGTGCTCCATCCAATAGTTTTGGACTGAGTTGTGTATTACAGCATTAAATCAGTGCTCCAAAATCTAATAAAAACCCTTCCCTGTATATTACTCTTACAAAAAAAGGCAGGATAAACTCTCTTATTTTAGTACAATTGATTTTGCAAGAAACAATGAAATACAGGAATCCCAATACTTTTGCCTATATATATATATATATATATATATATATATATATATATATATATATAGTACATTGTACAACTAAAACAGTAACAAGCATTCTGAACTGGCATTTTTATTCCATGTTCTAGATAGCGGAGTGTTTTTCAGTACCAGCAAGCACACAATCAAGTCTATTACAGATTACCAAACACTTCTACACAGTGGCTCAATGCTAATTGGTGTACATTAGCTTTGTAGCTCAAAAAACTCCAAAAGCTCTACAAAACTAAAGAAGCTGAACTTTAGACATTAAACATGTATTGGCTAATTGACTACATTTAACTTATGAAGAGAAAATAAAGTGAACATTTGATTTTATGCCAAATCTACACTCTAATAATTTACATGTATTAATTTACAATCATCATACAGAATGTGCAGCCTGTTCAGCCTCTGGTTCTCAAGAGTGTTTGATGGGAAATCCATCACCAGTGTGATTCATGAAGGCTATTATGAAGCTCTGAAAGTATGTGGACACATCTGACTTCTATTAAGCTCGGTGTATAACACACACACACACATAACAAACAGTCAGTCACGTTAATCTGTTCGCAAAAACAGAACCGGGTTCTCCAGAACTGCCGTTTAATCTGCAGCTTAAACGCGGCCAGCAAGAGGCAAACGTGCAGAGCTGCCGTGAACAGTTGCAGTGTGATTGGCCTGTCTGAGGGGAACATGGTGTGTGAGTGACCATCCTTCAGCAGACAGTTGACCCAAGGCTGTTACATGACTCACGCTGTCCGCCTGTCCCTGGCCGCAGATGACTTAGATTAGCCTGCTGGTGACAGACACTGCCTTCTGGCTAGCGCGCTGTGTCTGCTCTATCAAGCCTTTCTCCTTCTTAATGACCTCCTGCTTTCAGACAATTCATTATGATCCCTCAGAATCACTCGGAACTTCATTCCACAACTGTCCGGAGATTAGATTCAGTTTTTTCAGTAATAGAAAACAACTCAGTTGCATCATTTTCTTAAATTATTCATATGATTGAATATTAAATATGCAAAGCGAAAAGTTGTACTAACATTAACATCCAGATTTCATGTTTTTTGTTTTGCATTTTGTCCCACAGTTAGAAATCTCTCACCTGGGACCCATACCATCTATTTAGTACCATAAAGGCAATTTGGAAAACCTAAGCAACATCATAACAACCACTCTGCAATACCATTACAGTAATCTGAGATACAACAGCAACCGCCTAGGTAGTTATGATGCTGGAACGATGCAACATTATATCAAACTCCTAGCATCGCTAAGTTGCTAGGTTGTTGCTGTTGTATCTCAGGCTAATGTTTGGTATCCTAGGTGATTACTACGGTATTGCTAAGTTACTAAAATGGTGCAACATCACAGCAACCACCTGGAAGACTTTAGCTACTACCTACACCATACAATGACCTGAGGTACCATAGCAACCACTTTAAAACACCATAGTATTCAGCTGGGATACCATAACAACCACATAATAGCCTAGGAACAATCTGGCAGTGGAAAACACTTAAGCCTGTGCCAGATATCCTCTTTTTTCCTTCAAGAAATGTTTTTTATGTGCTATAAAACCATAAGTATTTAAAATTCATAATTACAAAAGATCAAATCATACGGATCTTGTACAAACCAACAGTATGCAATTTATCATTTAACAGCTTCAACCTTAGAAATGTTAAATACATTTGCTATCATGATGAAAAGAACCTAAATGATTAGACACTTAAATAATGGATTTGATTTATATTGGGTTTGTTTTGGTATAATGCAGACCTAGTTTTGAATCTGCACATAAGACTTTTCCAATTGTTCCAATGTAAAACATTTAAATAATTTATTTTTACTGTCTAACAAAATATGCACATGCACTACAGTAACTTTCCATCAGCTTCAGATCATCATAAAATCCAGAAACAAAATAGTCTATAACAGCTCAGGAATTATTTACATAAAACGACAGCATGCTTGAGTTAATTGCTGGAAATCATTGGCTTTACATGATTAATATTTTAGTGCATAGATCTATTTAAGATCTATTAAAACCTTAGACCTACTGATTTGCAGCGCTGGTGAGCGGGTGGCAGTGAAGTCTTTTAGCTATTATTTTTATGAAGAAAAGCAGACGGATCATTCAGCCTAATGCGCTCTCATGGCTAAAGTAAACAGCGTCTGACAGTAGACGGGTACAGAGTGTATTACAGATCCATGTTAAGCATACAGATGAATGTATCCCCAAGGGCAGAATTAATGCGTGTATTTATATTCTCTCACGAACTTCATACTTAAATATGAGCGCCGCTGCAGCTCCTCTGTTTGGCCTTGTTCGCTCATTTCAGACGACAGTGAATATCGGTGAATACTCACATAGGTTCAATCAAACACAAATGCAAATCCTGCTTGAACCAATTAATGAGCAAACCGCTAAAAGCCTCCCATTATATATACACATATTTACTGTTTTATTCATTTGAAGGTCTTTGAAGGACTCCTCTTTGTAATAAAGTTTACAGTTGGATCGCTGTTTATAAAAAAGCTAAATCATGTTGTCAGTGCAATGATAAAATGTATCATGATTCGATAAAATTATATTGCCTATTTTTTTCTTAATTTAGTGTTTGGGGGAAAAAAAGTATATTTATATATGTTTGGGATTTGCACAGTCTTTCTAAAGACACATGCATCTGTGAATTTATATATATATATATATATATATATATATATATATATATATATATATCATTCCCTCCATAAGTATTGGATGGAGAACAATCCATTGTTCCACTGCTTAATTTGCACTTTTCCACAACCAATAATATATATTTTTTTTTCACAGAACATTTATTGTACTTTAGTGTGTGTGTATATTTAACTTAGTGTTCTTGTTTGTGCGTTACAGTTACGACAGTGAAGGAAGGCTGACCAACGTCACCTTCCCGACAGGAGTCATCACCAGTCTGATTGAAGAAATGGACAGAGCGCTGACTGTGGATATTGAAACTTCTGGACGGGATGATGATGTCAGCATCACCACTAACCTGTCCTCAATAGACTCCTTCTACACACTCGTACAAGGTATGAAAGTGTGTGTGTTGTAATACAATTTTAAACGAAACATAGGGCACTATATATTATCCCTTACACTTTCTGTAGTGTATTACAATCAGTCAGAATGACCATGTTAATCTTTTGAAATTTATAGAACATCAGAATGATCGTATATACCATTTATGCATCATAGAGCACCCTTTTCTCTTCCTGTAGTGTATTACAGTATGTTAGAATTAGGAGGTTGATCATATGCACATTATAAAGCGTTATAAAGTGCTACTTATGCTTCCAGTGGTGTATCACAGTCTGCGAGGATGAACAGGTAGATTATATTCACATTACAGTCAGTTACAATCGCCGTGTGGCTCTCACAAACATTATATTATCATTTCTATGAAACTGACACAGTCACTTGATAATCAAACGTACAGCCCCGCTGCCCTCTGAGCCTCTGAGCCCTAACCTGTGGCTCCACGTCCGGAAAATCCACCGCTTTGCTAATCAAGCTATAACTCACCAGAACTCAAATATTAAATCAATATTAATGTCCAAGCAGTCATTACTCATTCATTAGGCCTAAAACTGTCAGCTGGTAATTTATTCTTTTGCAGTAATTACGGCGCTGGAGAGAATAAGAATGAAGGGAGAGCTGTATGCTGGAGGAAAAATCCATTAGCATAGAGCATGAATGAAGTCACCGAGTTTAAGGACGTTTAAGTACGTTTTAACATATTTTCCATATTGGTTAAGCAGCGTTTCAGCAAGCTTTCCCCAGGCGCATCTTCTTTTCAAATCACAATATATGCTTTCAGTAAAAAGAACACCACAATCAGTACAGCACCTGTGGTTATATCATTTTTGCCTTGGTCAAGACGTTCTCCTACTGCCTACATCATTAACTCTGATGAGTCAAGCCACATGACTCACACCCTGTATCTGAATACTGACAACACTATTTGGTTGTTTGTTATGCTTTAACTACATGAACAAAGGTATTTTTTGGTTTCTACCAAATGTATGAAACTCATTTATTTAATATTTATTTTGTTGTAGTAGTAAATTCTTGAAATATGTTTTTTTAATGCCATGTTTTGTCTCATTGCCAAGAATATCATTATCGCAAAATACTCTGAAAGCTTAAAAACTGACAGCATAAAGCGGTACTATGGAAACAATAGTGGCAGTATAGCCAGTAATTTAAGCAAATCAGTTTACACTGGTTGATGTTTGAACCATTTGAAACAAAAGTGTTCATTTTTAGTTTAAAAGGAGTCCTAATTGGGTGAATTCTGACTTTATTCTCACGCTCTGAAAAACTCATAATAAGTTAAATACTCATTCTTTCGCCCCCCTACAGACCAGCTGAGGAACAGCTACCAGGTGGGCTACGATAACTCTCTGAGGGTCATCTATGCCAATGGAATGGACTCTCACTACCAGACGGAGCCTCATATACTGGCCGGAGCAGCTAACCCTACGGTGGCCCGGAGGAACATGAGCCTGCCTGGGGAAAACGGACAGAACCTGGTAGAGTGGCGCTTCAGGAAGGAGCAGACCAGAGGAAAGGTCATAGTGTTTGGACGGAAACTGAGAGTAAGCAAAATTAGCAAAAACATAGGCTTATTATATATTTTTTTACTTAATTGTATTTTTAGCAATACAGTAAGAGTGTGATTCCTGTCATTTCTGACGAACCATAACAAACATAAAGTAACATTTTGAAAACAGGGTGTAATGCAGAACTGGAATTATTAACTCCCAAGCCTACAGTTTCTCCATACCTACAGCACTGTTTCCAATAGCTAAAATGAACATATCTGAAAACAGCGACCAACAGCTGAATTCAGTTTGCCTTTAAATCAGTAAGCTAAATTGCATATCAAACTGTGAAATGCACTGCATGAAATACAAAACTGTATTTGTCTTTATGTATTTAAGACAAATTAAGGCCTTTGTTAGATAAACGTAATAAAAGATGTTAATGAAAGAGAATATAGTATAAGATACTAGGGTTTAAAATACTAAGTAGAAGAATCAACTTAAGCTTTTTACTCAAGTAAAAGTGTAAAAGTACTTTACTTGAAATATTAAAATAATTTTAGGGAAAAAATGCCATTAGGGACAAAAGCTTAGGCTGAAAATTATTTTTTTGTCCAATGTAAATATATCAAAGAAGCATAGATGGACATATGGCTCAAGTTCTCTTAAATCTTTTCCTAAATCATCTTTATACTAGGCTACGTACAACTGCTATGTTCTTGCCAAAATGAAAATAGTCTATTTTCAAAATATAAGAAGTAAAAGTACAATTTTATAATAAATAATTAATAAATAATTAAGTGAAAATGAGTAGAAGTAAAAAGTTGGCTGAAAAGAATTACTCCAACACTTAGGTAAAGTAAAAAGTTGCATTTAAGCCATACTAAACAGCTGTCAGACGGACAAAATCTGCATTCGCATATCACGCCATCCTTGCGTTGTCTTTTGTGTAGGCACCACTAAACAGCATTTTCTATTCTCTCTCACTTTGTCATGTTACTGACGTTCTTTGTCCAGCAAACGCTGTTCTTTATACAGCAAGACACATTCTCTTCTTTCGGAGAAAGAGAATTGTTTACCCAAAAAGCCTTTCAGAAAGCCTTTGAAGTTTTGTATCAACCTGTATGCGAAAAGTAAGGAAACAGGTTTCATTCTGCATTAGCTGTGATTCCTCTGTTGTTATGCAGATGCACCCAGTCGGGACACCTAACTAGCGGTGTCTTACGAGAAATCTGTTCTCATCTATCAGGCTTCTGAAAGCACCCACCACCATCCATGCGTTCCAGCTCCCACCTCTGCATATCTTCTCATTAAATCTGAACGTCTGGAAAGAAGCCTCTCTCCGCAGAGTAGTTAGTGTCATTATTTAGCGCTGCGTGGCTTTTCTTCTCCACAATCTGCGAGTAGCAGGTAGTCTCCCAGCACCAATAAAGCGCCTCAGTATCCTGTGGAAGGTATAAACACAGTGGCCAAGGTCAACATCTGATCTTACTGCTTTCCAAAACTCCAGTCATCAGACAGCAGAACACAGAGCTGAGTTCCATAAAGAGGCAGAGGATAATTAAAGAGACGGAACTGTGGAGGAGGCACTGAAACTTTTTGGCAGGCGACTTTTGAAATGTTATTTTATGGGTAACCTTAAATTTTGCACAATATCATATAATATGCTGTACAATGGAATGCCCTTATTAATAAATTACCTATAGTTCCTACCAAAAGCAGCTTTAGGCCAAATGAAAAATCTGCTTATTAAATAAAATAAAAAAAAGGCCAACATACTTCTCACACAGGTTGAAATAATATCATTAACAGCTGTAAAGATCAATCATATTCTGTGTTCTGATGTGGTCTAATTTCCTCCATTGAAGGTGATAATTTTAACGTATGTGGTGCTGCAAATCTTAAAAGGTGAAACTAATTTATTATTAGAGATCTGCCTCCATTAGGGCTGGGTATCGCCACTGATTTACTGGGTCCCAAATTAATTCAAATTCTAATTTAATACTAATTCATTAGGGATATTTCAATTACAGTAACAGGTTTTATTACAATATGAAGAGATTTTCAGGAAATTATCCGAACACTTTTTGTCCAAAATAAGCTAAAATTTAAATTTTAAATTGACCACAGGTATATATGAATTGATAAACTGAAGATCAATTTAAATAAAAAAAAATGTTTTATACCCAGCTTTTTTCTCCATCAGAAACAAGTCATATTGTTCATTTAAAATAAAACCTACATTCAACACCTCCTGAAACAGTACTCTGGAATCTCTTCATCTGTTCTATTGAAGTGATATTGCACATATTATAAAAACGACTTACTGCACAGTAAAAGAAGGCAGAAACAGCAGATTGCACATGTCTAACATAATCTAAATAGATAAACTAGATAAATACCTCTAATTAACAAAATTATTTGCAGAATTTTAGACTGTTGTTATTTTACTTGTACATAAAGCAAAGTGGTTTCTTCAAATCTATGGTGTTTAAATCATTTCCATACACAATTTAGCCACTACATTAAAACCACTGCCAGCTGAAGGGAATAATATTGATGACCTGGCTCCAGTAGGTCTTGTATTGGGGTGGATATATTAGATAAAAAGTTAACCAGTCAGTTCTTGAAGTTGATGTGTATAGAGATTAAAAATCAGACACTTAAATCAGAGACTCTAACAAGAACCAAACTGTGCTGTTCTAGATGACTGGATCGAAACATCTCCAGAACAACTTGGTATTGAGGGGTGTTTCTAGTATGCAGTGGTCAGTTTCTACCAAAAGAATCCAAGAAAGGACAACCGATGTCCAAGACTCACTTACCCTCAATGAAGATGGGTGTATATAAGTATTAAAACTATTTGTTTAAGAATTTCACTGATATCTTATGTTGTTCTTTGCTTTTCCTCTTCATAAAAGGTCAACGGTCGAAACCTGCTCTCTGTGGACTACGACCGAACGCTGCGCACGGAAAAGATCTACGACGACCATCGTAAATTCCTGCTAAAGATCGTGTACGATGCAGCTGGTCACCCCACGCTTTGGGTCCCCAGCAGCAAGCTGATGTCTGTTAACCTGACCTACTCCAGCAGCGGTCAGGTGACCAGCATCCAGAGAGGGCCGACGGTGGAGAGGGTGGAATACGACAGCCAGGGACGAATCATCTCCAGGACATTCGCTGATGGAAAAATGTGGAGCTACACTTATCTAGACAAGGTGAGAGGGCCAAAGATCAGTGCAGTGGTTCAATTCAAAAGCTTTCTGATCTTGAAGTTTTGTGTGTTGAATCGAGGACAATTTAAGATACATTCTCCAAAATGCTAGGGATTTTTGTGGGAACATTAGCTCTAAAAGTAAATATACAATTAATTACACTGCGATTAACAAGGGGTTTCATTTATTACGCAGAAAAAAATGGTACCATACAGGTACATTTTTAATCACCAAAGTACAAACACCACAAAGGTACATGATGATCTTTTAGTTCCAACTGTGTCCCTTAGAAGTTTTGGAAAAGCATCTGCAAAGGAAACCGTGAATGTTTTATATCATTTTTTCTTTGTGCATGATGTAGATTAAATACTAAATTATAATGAAATTAGGGCTGGGAGTTTAATCAAATAATCCGATTAATGAAATTACTGTTTGAATTATATTTTCAACAAAGGTAAATTGAGATGTATATCTTTACATAGAGAAGCTGCCAGAGGACATCTCAGTAGATAAACAATTGCTTCTATCAATACTTAATATCTATATTTACATATGCATTATATACTGTGTGTAAAATGCTAAAAATAAGCTAATAGTTCTGTTAAATAAACTGTTTGATTAACTTAAAGCCATTTCAATGTCATGAGTTTGACTTTGCAGCAGAGAACCCAAAACTTCCTTCAAACATTTTGGCCGAGTCGGATAAGGGTAGGGAGGCGCAGTCATTTGCAGTCAGCAGAGCTCATCTAAGCTTTGACTTAAGCTCTAGGTGACCACTGTTCTCAGGACCAGGCTGGAGATTCAGCAGAGGTGGAGACTTTTCACAGTGCCTCAGCGGGCACACCAATATTATTGTGTCAGCATTAAAACAACACTTTTTTTCTTCCTTTGCAAAAAAAGAGGGGGAAAAATGTACAGAGAATAAATTTTATAGGACAAAGGACTGCTAGGCTAGCCGTGTGAATTTTGCTTTGAATTATTGAGGGTTTGTGGATCTGGTGTTTGCTGAGGAGAGCTGGAATAAAAGGCTGTTTGTGTGTTTGAGATAGCTTAGTGGAGTGCAGTAAAGAAAGACTTATGGACCCAGAAATGAGGCCCAGGGGAGAAGTCAGGGTTTGAACTTGGCGAGGCCAGAGAGAAAGAGCTGGAAAAGAGCGAGAGAGAAATAGAGAGAGGGTGGTAAGTTTGCCAGAACTTTGAGGGAAAGCTGAAACTTTTCATCCCCAATGCTCTGACAAAATCTGAAGGCTGCAGCTATTGCTGGCCTGTATATGACCGTTATTTTACTGCACAGCATGCAAGTGTACGTTACTGTGACCGTGACATAAATCTCAGATTGCCTTGATCCTACGCATTTCTTCATCTTCAGACCACAATTTTTTTTTATGTTGGTGAGTCTGAGTCTAAAGCAAAACAATAAACAATTAGGGCACCAAAAAAAAAGTGTATATCCACCTTCACCTTTGTCAGTATTGTTCAAATCCCCAACACACCCCAAAGTATTGTTTGGAGACTAGAACAGAAAAAAAGGAACAAATATAAAAGACAGGTTTCCTAGTGGATGTCCTAAGTTATTTAAACAACTGTACCACTGTACAGGCTGTTTTTGATTGTCCTGTTTTTATTGATTAGGCTGCCATTATGATTTTGTCACTGTACAATAGACATGATCTTGATAATTTTTGCACAGCAAGAAGAGGCTATTAACAGCAATGAGACATTCAGCAATGTTTTTAAAGTTTTTAAACTTGTTTTATTTTGGATATATATAATCAGTTTCCCAGACAGGATTTAAGCCTAGTCATGAACAAAATTCTTAATAATTACAAGATCTTGTAACTGAATAACAATGTTTATCTCAATTATTTGCGACTATATTGTCCAATCAAAAATGAAATGCTGCAGTGACTGACTCAATCAAAATGACCTCGCCAGCAGTTAAACACACACACACACAAAAGTGTCAGGATTTTGCTGTGGACTGTAAAAAAGTAAAAAGGCATTGTTTCTCCACATACAGCAAGCATTCAGGTGAAATTCCTGTGAGACAGCTCCGAGACACGTTTGAGATGAAAAGTTTTCAAGACAAGTCTAACAGAAGCGCTGTGTACATGTGCTCACGCATAGATTAAATATGCATGGCTTGCCTGCCTCTCCATCGTCTGCCACACGAGCAGGTAGCATGTCCAGAGAGGGAGATATCAACGTAGGGAACATATGCCACCCACAGTGCCTGGGGAGTCTGAGTAATGTCTGTCCAAGTACGGATGACAAGGCGAAGGCTCTTCACAGAGACGCCTCGGAGACTAGCCTTCTCCGCCTCCGCGCCGTTCCCGGCGGGCTTCAGCTCTCACTTTTTTCACCAGGCAAGAATGAGAAGGAAGAGGCAGAGGAATGGAAAGAGGAGATGATATATAAATAAATATAAAAAGAGAGAAAAGATGAATGATGTAGCAGGTTTCTCAGCAGCTTTTGTGTGCCACAGCCTCAGATGGTGAGCTAGCAGGGCACCAGACCTGTTTGTAGTCATGCCCTACAGCTAGACTCACTTATTTATCAACCCGGTTTATGCTGTCCGTCAAAATCCCTCGAACAGCCTCGGAATAAACATGAGACCTCTCTCAATCACAGAGTGTAGCCGACTTGCTGAGTAGGTGTTTTTTCTCCACCATAGCGTTGCATACATTAGGCGTGCACTGAAGATTACGGTAGGGGCACCTGCAAAGAAACGGGAAGTAGCGACCCGTTTTATTTATTTATTTTGCTACTTATTTATCAATCGCTGTAGCGGTGGGTTCATCCGCTACGGGATGTTGAGAGCATTATTACCTGCTGGTTCGCTAAGTGATCGTGACTTTCACTGAAGCCTACCTTATGAGATAAATACAGGCGCTTCACGAGGCGAAAGGCCGGTAATTTCCAAACACTTTAGAATTATGCATCCAAGCATATTAAACAGCCAAGCTTTTAGAAAATAGGAGGTCGAGGAGAACTTAAATGAGGAAAGCGGTACAGAAATGGAATGTTAATACCTGCTTTTGCACATCATTAGCATTTTAAAAACTCATTAGGGGTAATTAATTGTTACTAACCCCCTTTTTCCTGATTTCCAGTCTATGGTGCTCCTGCTCCACAGCCAGCGGCAGTACATCTTTGACTATGACTTGCAAGACCGGCTCTCCGCCATTACCATGCCAAGTGTGGCGCGCCACACGATGGAGACCATTCGTTCAATTGGATACTACAGAAACATCTATCATCCACCTGAAAGCAATGCCTCAGTCACTGTGGACTACAGTGAGGATGGGCAACTTCTCCGGGTGGCACACTTGGGCACAGGCCGCCGGGTCCTCTACAAGTACCGTAGACAGAACAAGTTGTCGGAAATCCTCTACGATAGCACTCGTGTCAGCTTCACCTATGACGAGACGGCTGGCGTCTTGAAGACAGTGAACTTGCAGAGCGAGGGTTTCATCTGCTCCATTCGCTACCGGCAGATCGGCCCTCTAGTGGACAGACAGATATTCCGCTTCAGTGAGGATGGCATGGTCAACGCCCGCTTTGACTACTCCTACGACAACAGTTTCCGAGTCACCAGCATGCAAGGGGTCATCAACGAGACCCCTCTGCCCATCGACCTCTATCAGTTCGATGACATCTCAGGCAAGGTTGAGCAGTTCGGCAAGTTTGGGGTCATCTACTATGACATCAACCAGATCATCTCCACGGCAGTTATGACCTACACCAAACACTTTGATGTCCACGGACGCATCAAAGAAATCCAGTATGAGATCTTCCGCTCTCTCATGTACTGGATTACTATTCAATACGACAACATGGGACGTGTCACCAAGCGAGAAATCAAGATTGGGCCGTTCGCTAACACCACCAAATATGGCTACGAGTACGATGTCGATGGCCAGTTACAGACCGTCTATCTGAATGAGAAGATGATGTGGCGCTACAGCTATGACTTAAATGGCAACCTGCACTTGCTGAACCCTGGCAACAGTGCCCGACTCACTCCTCTTCGTTATGACCTGAGGGACCGAATCACTCGACTTGGAGATGTCCAATACCGAATGGATGAGGATGGGTTCTTGCGGCAGCGCGGCGCTGAGATCTTTGAGTACAATTCCAAAGGTCTGTTGGTACGGGTCCATAGCAAGGCCAGTGGATGGACCATTCAGTACCGCTATGATGGGTTGGGTAGACGCCTGGCCTCCAGAAACAGCCTGGGCCAACACCTTCAATTCTTCTACGCTGACCTAAACTACCCCACCCGAATCACCCATGTCTACAACCATTCTAGCTCTGAGATTACCTCGCTTTACTATGATCTGCAGGGTCACCTGTTTGCCATGGAAATCAGCAGTGGAGAAGAGTTCTACATAGCCTGTGATAACACTGGAACTCCACTTGCTGTCTTTAGCAGCAATGGACTGCTCCTCAAGCAGGTCCAGTATACTGCCTATGGTGAAATCTACTTCGACTCCAATCCCGACTTCCAGCTGGTGATCGGATTCCATGGAGGACTGTATGACCCATTGACGAGGCTGCTGCACTTTGGAGAAAGAGATTATGACATCCCAGCAGGCCGTTGGACCACGCCAGATATTAGCACCTGGACTAGAGTGGGAAAAGACCCTGCTCCCTTCAACCTCTACATGTTCCGCAATAATAATCCTGTAAGCAAGGTGCATGATGTCAAGGAGTATGTCACAGGTAAGGACCAGTATTTATTAGCTGTAATTTTTGCTATGTCTGTACTGTAAAATGTTGCAAAACCTGATCTAAATGCCAAATTTTTGTCCTTAGATGTCAACATCTGGCTGGTAACTTTTGGATTCCACCTCCACAATGCCATCCCAGGATTTCCAATTCCTAAATTCGACCTGACACAGCCCTCACTGGAGATGAGAAAGAGCCAGCTGTGGGATGACCTTCCGGTACGTCTAACCTAACAGAAGCCCTTCCAACTCAACACAGTTCATTAATTTTAGAAGTTTAGCATATTTCCACTAATTTAACACCCTTCATTCTAGCCATGCACTCATTATCTTGCCTTTCAGGACTTGAGTGTGAATCTGTGTTTGAGAAAAGAAAGTACAGTTTAGCACCGGATGGATTTGACACTTCATGCTTTCTCTTGCCTGCATGTCCAAAAGCTACTAGCTACTCTGTTTTTCAATGCTTCAATGCACAAAGATATTAAATATCTGCTTTGCAAGCCCTTCCGGACCCTTTCAAGACAAAAACAAACTGTGGGTGCTGCACAGGTCATCAATAAGGACAGAGACTGTTATCTCAAGTTGAATAATTTTCACTTTCCTTGAAATAAGGTCGTTCCATTAGCATTTGATGTGCAAATCAGTCCTTTTTTTTTGGAGCTAATTATGCTAACACAACAGTTGTGTCTCCCTGTGAAAGTAACCAGCTAGGTTTGGGATAGGAATTCTTAACAGGCTATTTGTAAACAAGCATTCATTTTCAGTACGTTTTGTTGTTGTTTATCTTTGTTTTGTTGGGAAAGTTTTTATGATCTCTCACACTTGCGTGTGATCTTTTTCTCTTGGTATAAATGTATGATCAAAACTGGCCTTGCCTGAGCGGCTGTTTGTGCTTTCAAATAATTCACTTCAAAAGAAGGACACATCCCTGTAGAGGAAAATAATGGCAAAAAACCCTGTTGCCACTCTTTTCATCTTGTTCTGTTAACGTTTATTTTTCTCCTGCTTTCCTTGCAGTCCATCTCAGGAGTGCAACAGGAGGTGACCCGTCAGTCCAAGGCGTTCCTGTCCTTTGAGAGGATGCCAGAAATCCAGCTTAGCCGTCGCCGTTCTACGAGGGACAAACCCTGGCTGTGGTTTGCCACTGTAAAATCCTTGATTGGCAAAGGTGTGATGCTTGCCATCACCGGCAAAGGCCAGGTTGCCACCAATGCTCTGAACATTGCTAACGAAGACTGCATCAAGGTGGCTGCGGTACTTAACAATGCCTTCTACCTGGAAGACCTACACTTCACCATTGAGGGGCGTGACACGCACTATTTCATCAAGACTAGCCTGCCTGAGAGCGACCTAGGGGCACTGCGACTGACCAGTGGGCGCAAGAGCCTGGAGAACGGAGTCAACGTGACTGTGTCGCAGTCCACCACGGTGGTCAATGGGCGCACAAGGCGTTTCGCAGACGTGGAGCTGCAGTACGGCTCCCTAGCACTTCACGTACGCTATGGGATGACGCTAGACGAAGAAAAGGCACGTGTTCTGGAGCAGGCCAGACAGAGGGCACTGGCCAGTGCTTGGGCACGGGAACAGCAGAGAGTGCGGGATGGGGAAGAAGGCGTGCGGCTCTGGACTGAAGGTGAAAAGCGGCAGCTTCTGAGCTCCGGGAAAGTCTTGGGCTACGATGGTTACTACGTACTTTCCGTGGAGCAATACCCAGAGTTGGCCGACAGTGCAAACAACATCCAGTTTCTGAGGCAGAGCGAGATTGGGAAAAGGTAACAGACTGCACATCCCAGCGGCCTCCCAACACACTACTGCCCCTATCTCTATACCCCCTCTATATACTCGCTGAAAGCCCCTACCACACCCCAACCCGCAAACTGCGAGGGGTAGGGCTGGGGAAACTGTGCCTAGATGCCTCTTTCTGTTACCATGTAGGAAAAAAGAAAAAGACTTACTTTGTCACAGTTCACACTAGACACACCCCTTTCTCCACGCTGCAGCGTCAAATGGACGAATTAACTCTTTCCGACAGAGCGAGGACTCTTAATTTGGAAATAAAAATGAGAAACTTAATTATGGATTTTTTTTTCTTTTGTGCTTTTTTTGTATGAGAAACCTTAAAGGTGATATGCTTAATGGATTTTAAAAAAGGAAAATACAAAACACAGAATAAATGGAAGAAAAATGTGTTTACATGCGCATAACCACTGCACTCGGCTGGACTGACGACAAGTACAGGTCTCTATGCTGCCACCGTGGACCAGGCTGAGCTACACTAACACTTGGAAAGCTCTTCTTGCTAGCAGAGTAAACCGTTTTTTGTGGACTGTTTTGGACAGAGATGTACAGCCGTGAGTGAACTGACCATGATCTTTCCTTCCTGCTTCGCTTTCTTAAAGGACACTGTTACAATTCAAGTATTCAAGTCAAGTCTGAGTGTTCAATGTCAATACTGAACCAGCTCAAGTGGTGGCGGACGTAGATTAGAGAGAAAAACAGACGAAATTAAACATATATCATATCTGACCAGTCTTTTGACAAGAGATGTGAGTATCTTTACAGATTTTTTTTTTTAACCTTAAAAAAAATACACTTATCCGTACATCAATATTAGTCTCAGAGAAAGTAATTTATGTACAGTGTTTATACATAAAAATAAAATCTTAAAAATATTGAGACTTTTTTCTGTCTTGTCATGCATTACTGTTTACACTTCATGAATTTTAATATTTGATCTTATCAGATTTTATGGTAATGCTAATTGAAATAAAATCAGCTGTACTGTCTCATTAACCTGCATTGAAATACAACTTTTTTTTTGTTCATTTACTGGTATAGTTTTGCACTTTTTTGTTTTTTTTTTCGCAGCCACGACTGTTGGTTGGTTTCAGCTTGCCTGCAATCCTTTGTAACCTACAGTACATTACATTTGAGGGGGTGGCTCTCCAGTTCAACACATACTTTAAGGCATTAAGTTAGAATTAACCAATAAAATAACCAAATTAATGTGAGGCTGTCATTTCCTAATTACAGTTACATACTTTCAGTCTGTCACTCAATTGGAACTACAGGTTGTATCTAAAGTAAGGAAGCTTATAAAATAAAAACAGTCTGGAAGACGGTGATACAACTTTAGACAAACTGAGGAGGAAATGCTGGCGTCCAACTTTTAAAAAAGACAAATCACTGTTTAAAAGTTGAGACCAAGTCAACATCATCTCCCACAGATTGTATCTAAAATCGGTTCACCATCTGCCAAACTGTTTTTATTTTGTATGAGTGCTTTCTTAATTCTGAGACACCATGTATAATGCTCTGAACCTGGCAATGCTTGCCAAGTATTTCAGAGATCACATCCAAAACCAATATAGTACAGCATATACACAAACTCAACTGAACCAAACGGGCCATTAAACAAAGCAGCATGCATTAAAATGCATTATTTTTTTATTTTAAATACTACAAGTGCAGGAACAAAAACAAATTAGGAGCACCTGACTTGTAATGACGAGAAAGGTATTCACTGTAACAGTTGGAAACCCATGTTTAGTTGCCACGGCTAAGTAGACAGAATTTGAGAGCATTATGATCATCCAAAGTGTAAAACCTGTATCCATATGTTCTGGGTCCTATGCCTAGATGGACTGCCACATAGCCTACTTCAGAACTGTTATTATTTTTGTACAGGCCTTTTACGATGTGAGCACATGCAAAGCGAAATGTTCCGTTCCACATGAGAACGTACTTGTTTTTCCATGTTGTTTGTTTGTTGCTTTTCTGTACAATTATTTTGCTCTATTTTTCTAAGCGTATGTGAACAGAAAGGGGGGATAAAGGGTGTGCTGTCTGGTTTTTGGAGCTAGTGGGGTTTTGTTTCCGGAACTGTGTGCCGCGTGAGAATATGTATCGTTGCTGTTGTTGCTGTGCGTGTTGGGTCAGGCGCTGTGCGTTTGGCTGGAACAGTGACCTCTCCCTGCCTTGTGTGACCTACACTTTTCAAAATAAAGGTGCTAAAAAGGTTCCTTTGGAGCAAGGCCTGAGAAGAATCACTATGGATGCTGGGTCCGTAAAGAGATGGTTAATTTGAGGTGTTTAATCTTTGTGTTCTCCTAATGGTCAAAAATGTTTCACAAAAACATCCTACTAGGGGTGGGCGATATGGCTCTAAAATAAGATCACGATATTTTAGGGTATTTTTGCGACAACGATATACTTGGCAATATAGGAAAACAGAAAAAGTATTCATTAATTTCAGGAATATAGTATAACAGTATAATTAAAATGTGGCAAAATAAATAATATAGCATAAAATAATATAATGCAGCAAAAAATATTGCAGAATATTTTCATGCATATAAACTGCAAACAAAAAAAATTAACTAAAACAATAATACAATAAATACACTCAAAGCTTCAAAGTAAACAATAGACTACTTTTAAGACAAACCATCCCTATTATCACAATATGGATTTTTAATATCATGATATTTCTGTGTCATGATATATAGTATACGATATAATATTGCCCACCCCTACTTCCTACGTCATTTTTATTGTAAATTGAAATTTCCCTAGGTTGACCTTGACCCCAATATTAGAGAAAGTGAAATAAAATATACAGACAAAAGTATTAGGATTACATAATTACTGAAGTCAATTTCATTCAGTCTCATTGCTAGAGGGGTATACAAATCAAACCTCTCACCATGTAATCTGCATTGACCAATATGACTAAAAGAATGGATGGTTCTAAAGAACTCACTAGAAAATGTCATGAATTTTAGACAAGAAGCCAGTTTGCAAAGATGCAGTGAAGTGAGCCAACTTATACGGAGAGAGTGATGATGATACATTTAAAAGAAATAAAGCGTATAGTAAGTATAGAGCCTAATAAATGAACTAAAGCCTGGAGTTTGTTGCCTCACCCAAAAAGCATTTGTTTTACAGTGGGGAGAGGTGTAAGTGTCATCTATAGGTTTCCCAAAACCTTTGCACCTTTAACTTGTCTTTTTGAAGATACTGAACAATAAACTACTGGTAACACCACTTAATTTAAAAGCTACCGCTTACCACAGACATAACCATGCCAGAAAGTGGTTCTTCTACAGCATCACTCCAAATAATCCTTTATTGCTCCTTTTTTTTGGTGTAACCTCCCAGCAGTCCACTCCTATGCATTAGCCTGAATTAATGACAGCTCTCATTAACCCGTTTTTGTGCATCAAACTTAATTTAGTACAAGGAGAAATATTCAAAGATATTCAAAGACATTTCATATCTTTAAAATAAAAAATATTTTATATTTTGCCATTTAACATTACATGTGAACATTAAAACATGCATATTTGTAATATTTATAAGTTTAATCAAATCTCACTGTTTAGTCACATGGTTTGAACAGAAATGTCAAACTAATCCGTTCAAATATGGACAAAAATGGGTTAATGAAGTCTAAACTATCTATCCCTGTTTACACATGGTCACTTCTAGATAAAATTCAGATACACAAAATGCAAGATTAGGCCAAACTGCATTAAATGCATGTGTAAACACACCAACCCACGTTTAAAACAGATCCTTATCTGAGACATATTTAACACAGAGACAAATACAATCACTTAAACCACTTCAGGAGATAGTCTAAGATAAACTGAAAATAGATACAAATCCAATCGCTCAACCAAACAGCAATTATAACATATTTTTAAGTATACATGCATGCAGATACTAATCACATGTAGTGATCAGGTGTAAACAGGGTCTTTACATTTATTATGATTTTACAACAGAGCATTCTGCATTAACCAATGGAAATTATCACAGTAAAACCATATTATGAATGAACAACATAAAGGCAGTGGAGAGGTGAAGATGGGTGGAAATGAGAATGTTTTTGAGAACCAATGTATTTTTTTTTCTTTGTTCTGTTTGTATGAATATGGTGTGAAACTGACCATTTGAAAGCCACTGTAACAGTTCGTTTCAGAAATCAGCTCGTGTGTGTGTGTGTGTGAGAACACACCACTGTTAGTGAATTATTTGCTATATCTGCTTCTATTCCAGTTAAAGAAAAAAGAAAGAGTCTTTTTCATATTACAAGCAATTTTTGCCTCAAATATCTGTAAGATGTACTGAGCTTAAATTGGGATTTTTTTTTAATATTATTATAAAATCTCCATCTCTCTCTCACTCTTTCATCAGCTATCCTGTATCTCATGCCGGTCGGCCTGTCGTGTGATTGTCAAAGTTTTAAGAAAAAGTCGAGGATGTGAAAACGTGTGCAGTTAGACTTGCTTGTGTGAATTCGGGGTTTGTTTTTAATGCTACAGAACAGATTCTTTTCATAACCAGTTTTGTTTTGGTTCTGAAAACGCAGCAGAGCTAGAGCTGATGTGATTAACTGTTGATGTCTCACGGTCTCTTTTGTGAAATGACTTAGGCAGCGCTTCGGTAATAGTTCTGTTCCTTTTAAAGCCTCATTCAGCAGATTTTTGGCTCTTTTGTTTGGTTTTAGGAGACACAGAGACGTCTGGAGTGCAGTTAAGAGCCTGGATACATGCAGCTGTTATTAAACTCTTATTATTTAAAGACGTTATTCGACCATGATGTGGACGATGCACTGAAAAGGCAATAATAGTCTGAGAGCAATTACAAACCAAATTACTATCTGGTTCTCTGCTTTATTAGCAGAGGCAGAAGCAGCTACTTCAATCCAATCAGTCGTATTGATTCATTAACTACATATTGTGTAAGAATCCACCCATCACTTCTAGTCAGGTACGAATCTTCAGAACAAGAATCAGCTGGGAGTATCCAGGCCTTTAAGTGCAATTGTAAAGTCATGTAAACCAGGTCAATGCTGGACCCATTACGTTTTAATTTTCGACATGTTAATGCTCCACGAGAAGTCAATCATTTAAATAAAAACGTAATACTCAAAGGGTTTCTGAACTCAAACTGGACTGCTGTCTTCATTTCTTTCTCTCCATGCATTCACTTCTACCTGTGCCTATTACAATAAATACAATATACGGCTAAAGCCTCAATTATTTTTTGCTGAACTCGATATTACTTATTATGTTTAAAGAGCTGGTAAGCTGACTTAGTTAATAAATTAATAAATTAATAAATAAATTAAATAAAACCATAGTATTGCTAGATATTAAAACATTTCTTTTCCAAACTAGGGGTGGGCGATATGGCTCTAAAATAATAGAGATATTTCACGATAACGCTATTTTTTCTCGCAATATGACAATTATTATTTAAATTATTTAGAATTTTATTATTACATGCAATATGATATGGCTAAGTGAGATATTTAAAAAAATAATTTTATCAGATTTGAAACAGAAGTGAATGATCCAGAATGTCATGATACTAGTAATGCACTCCAAATATCCAAGATTTAAGTAAAATAAATGATACCGGACAGATATAATCTGTCTCTAGTAGATATATCATGAGCAATTAGAACAGTGTGAATTTTTCTTTTGCTAAAAACGGCAAAAATTAGGTAATTAGGAGTGGGTAATATGGCACGATATTTCAGGGTATAATATCGTTCATGATATTTACATTTTTTGGCGATATTGTCACGTACAATACGATATGGCACACCCCTATTCCAAACGAAATATTTGTATAACAATTATAAACAGCAACCATTAAAAAATTAAATTATTTTTTAATAATAGTCAAAATTATTTCTGGGACAAGAAATCACTCACAAAAACTGGTCATCTCGCCACTCTTGCAACTCAAATTCTCCTAAAATACACAAATATACCAGGTGTCATATAACAAGGGAAGTATAGGGTCATATGATTTCCGCAATGCTAATATTTACATCACTATGGAAAACATTTAAGTAGAATTTCCTGAAAATAGCATCTAGCATGTATGAATGTCTTCTATAATATAGTAGGTCAACTATCAAAATGTCCAACAAAATCTGTCTAGGGCCCAAAGGTTTCGTTGTCAAGATGCAGTAAAACATGCATTGAATCTGGAGCCTCACCAACAGTGAAGGCAAAATAATAGCATGATAAAAATAATTGTGATAAGTCAACTACTTAAAAAAAAGTAATTGTCAGATTTGTCGACTACTAAAAGAGTCAAATAGTTAATAGTTGCAGCCCTATCACTAACTAAAGATTGGAGTGAACTGTTGCCATTTTGGGCTTTATAATAGAAGTCTCCAGGACAGATAATATAAATGAAAAGATGTATAGTATAATCAATGACTGCTTTGACTAAAATAATAAAAATGGGACTTTGCATCTACAAGTACTGTGTCCTACAACGTTTGCTATGTACAACGAAAGCTAAGCAATGATTTGCGGGGTCTCCTTTACTGAATGTGGATGTAAACTGACATGGTAATTTTTTTTTCTCTATAAAAATTAATGTAACAATAACATAAATGCACTGATAACACCCAACCATCAACATAGAGTACCATAATGACTTGGCAACACCTGAAACACCATAGTAATTGAGTAGCAACCATTAAGTGCCACAATGTAGCATCCATCTAGAGTGCACAACCCCATAGCAACTTCCTGGATATGACAGCAATCCTATTCCACCGGTAAGGAGCTTCATACTGCTAAAGTAATAGAAAAGATTATAACTGAATTTATAATACATTGATCTATATTATAAATCTCGAGTACTTTTAAGGATATAGACTGAGCCCTATCTTCCCATCCAATAATTGTGGTGATGAGAAACGTACAAGGTCTACAGTGTTGAATGCTGAGAGTAAAAAATATTACAAAGTAGGGCTGGGTGATACGACAAAAAAAAACATTTTGATAAGCTAATAAGAAATTGTGATACGATTTGATGAAAACTATGGCTGTTCGATACTAGAAAAAAAACTAATTGCAATATTTTTTGTCTGCATTATTTATTTTTAATAAAACAACAAAGATAAAACAGTCACACTTTGTGGTATTTTACTGACTCAGTAAACTACACTGGGTTATGTTGTTTGACATGAAAAAAATAAATTAGTCACTATGATACCTTTATTTGCAATGTTTCTACAACATATTCTGCACAAGACTGTAGTCTGTTGATTGTCGTTGCTTCAGAAACCAAACTATTTTCTCTGTCTTACACACGCAGAAGATGGCATTTTACAATAAGGTAATTTTTTTTAGCTTATTTTCGAATATATTGCTTTTTAAGATATATATTGTTCAGCCTAATTAAATACTCATTTTACAGTCCTACAAATATCCTAATACATAAGATTTAATTAAATCAGTCCTACCTTAAAAAAATGACCACAGGAGTTTTAAGTTGACTCTGTTGGCCTTTTCTCCTGGTCGACGCAATGTTGAAAGTTGAAGATGTCTTGCTTTTCATCTGTCATTCTGTCTGACCCCCTCCTTCTTAATACAGCAGCACACATCCTGTCCATCTTAGTGCTCAGCCTGCAAGACCAAAAAAAGGGAGAAGGATGTTTCAACAGAGCGTTTCTTGGGATGCAACCAAACACAAAAATATATATTTTTTAATTTTCTTATTTCCTTTTTTTAAAAAACATTGTTTTATCACATAGTACAACTATAATCACCACAAACATTATCAGCAAAGTAAAGACTGAAAAGGCATATGCAGAATCATAATGCTTATAATCATGCCTGTCCTACATAAATGAAGGTACCCTTCAGCATTTTTATCTCCTTTTAATCTCTGTCCTAGCTTTTTGTACAAATTCACAAGCATCTCTCAAATCATATTCAGTTTCTAACTTTTCCTTTTGTATCACTAATATCATAGTACCATTTGAAATCCATTTTTATTTGTGCTAAGAATTAGTCAATTAAAACAACAAAGCTTAGCTAAACACTTAATAAGTTAAAATAACTCCTTCACAACAAAACTACTAAAGACCTGCTTCTACAATGATGACAATCTAATAATACATAATATGAATATTTTTCTTTATTGAGTGCTTGCACTTTTAATGCTGTAAGTACTTTTTCAGGGCGATGCTTTCATTATATTACAGAACATTTTCAACACAGGCACTTCACTTTAACAGAATACTTTTACTTATGAACCATGAACACTTTAGGACTTTGCGGGCATTAAGAAAGAATCTTTGAAAAATCATTTACTGCAATCAGACAATTTAAGTGACAAGTTAAGTAAGAAATGTATAATTATAAAATGTGTGCCCTTCTTATTAGTACAAATTTCATATTTTTCCCTATTGCTAAATGTAATTGCAGAAGTTTCAATACATACAAAGTTGCCATTTGCTAACGTTTTGGTGTAATTCCAATCATTTTCTTAAAACCCGGCTAAGTGTGAAGAAAAAAAACAAATTTAATTTGCCAAAAAAAAAAACACACATTTTATAGGTCACTTCTTATAGTTTCAAATGTACAAATGCCTAATTACAAAGACTAAATTTACAATCTTAAAAGTATCCGATGCAAATCACTCCTACCTTAAACATAGGGTTGACTCTGCTGGCCTTTTCTCCTGGTTGCCCACAAAGTTGAAAGACGATGTCTAGCTTCCTTAATACAGCAGCATGTATCCTGTCCGTCTCAGAGCTCAGCCTGCAACACAAGAGAAAAGGACATTTCAACCTATTGTTTCTTGTGGTGCAACCAACCTTAAAAATAGAATGAAGAATTATTATAAAAATCTTTATGAAGAACAGTGCAAAACCTAAATCTGCACAAAAAAGAAAACATTGGCCTAAATATAGAAAACAGCAAAACCTGTCAACTGTTTAAAAGATAAAAAGTGCAATATGTTCAGAAATACATTATTTAAAATGTAAAATCCCCTTAGTATCAGATTATGCATCCAATATATCAGCATGACAAGGCCTGACATTAAATACATTACTACCTTATATTTTTGGGCAACAAATACTATTTTGGTGCATCCCTAGAATATAATAATTTGAAAAAAATAAATAAAACAGAATTGAAATAACACTGGTTTAAACAAAGTAACCATTTATATCACCTTACATTAATGGGCCCTCGTTGCTGAGAATACACATAATGGACAATTTAAAGATCAGCAAAATTTACTTAAGATATATTTATATCTGTCTGTTTTCTAAGCAAGGAGGGACCATTACTGTGGAGTAATCAGAATGTTGACTGTTTTAATTCTTTTAGGGATGACCACTACAGAAATACCAAATGATATGCTGTGTATCTCCCTTTCAATTGCTCGTATTGAGAATAAATGAAATATATTGAAGTTGAATCATCAGTCCTACATTAATTAACTAACTAATAAACTAATAAAATTATGTGTTTACATCTGTCTTCATCCATCTGACCTAATGAGAAAATGTAGGTTAGCTAGGAGTGCTGGGTTAGTGTTGGAGATAAAACTAGTTCCTTTTAAAATGCATGTTTGGCTTCTACAGGTCTGTTACAAAAATTTAACCAATTCAAATGTTTTACATGCTCATATTGGAAACATGTTAAAATAAAGGTCATTTAATAAAACATTTTGTATTGTCATTTGAGTCACATCATGATTTTAGTACTAAAATACTTACTGGTATGTGCCCACAATAAGAAAAATAATTACATTAATGAGGGTCTCATTGCATTTCATCTGATTCAACCTTAAATTTGAAATCAATATGCAGAAATGGGTCTTGGCTCTTTATGATTTATTATAGCAAATGAGTTCACTATTTCTGTATTAAAGAGTATCTATAGTTAAATCACATGTACCAGGAACTTAAACACCTGGTAATTTTAGCCAGTTTTAGATTTAACATATAGTTAATGGTACCTAACCTAACACTAACTTACTTAAACTAGTTAACTAATAACTAGCTTAGTTAACTAACTGTAACTAAGTAACATTAGCTAACTAACTAGGTTAACTAAATAACTGAGTAGCTAACTAATGAACTAATTCGCTAAACAACTACTAATTAGCTACCTAGCTCACGCTAATTAGCTAGTTAGTTATCCTATAGCCTCCTACAGCATATAATTAGCTAGTTATTCAACCTAGTTAGCTAGTAAGCTAACGACACTCCCGTAACGTCGGTTTTTAACATTACTGCGAATAATTCGAAGAAAACGACGAATTTTCTTACAAATACGATATAAACGGGATGCTAAAACGTCAGGAGATATAAAACATGCGTATTTAACTGCTGTACGTTTATTTAACCAAGAGTTTTTACCTGAAAACCGCCCAACGCCGCCCGCGTCCTCAGCTAACAAACGGGTATGAGGTAAATTAGCTACCTAGCTAACAGTTTTCCCCACAGCTGATTTCCCGCGCTGTGATTAGATCACCTGTGACTCCGGCTCGTGACCCGCTGCGCAGATCCGCTGATCTACAGCTCATTCACAGTACTATCGGTGGGCGGGCATGTGTTATAGATTAGCAGATCTGCCGCATTGGTTTTAAATTATTAAATATAAAATTTTAAATTTGTGTTCAGGGTTAAGTTTATCAGTTTCATTATTTATTATTTTTGAGAAAATTTAGTGTAAATATTTAATGAAAAATAAAATATAAAATAACTGTAGTTTTATCCTTTTTATTGTTTTTTAGTTTTTAATTTCTGCCCCTCACATAAAAAAAAAAAAGAAAGTTTAAATTAAGAATTTTCCATTTTTGCATTGTGTAAGAAATATTTGATGGTATAATGCAGCCTACTTTGGTTACAAGATGCAAAAAAAATAATAATACATAATAAATAAATAAATAAATAAATAAATAAAAACAGAAAAAAATTTAAAAATCTGATTTTTCCCAAAATTATCAATATGGGAAAGAAATGAAAAACTATAACATAGGGAAAACGGTAAATATGTAATTTCTTCTTCATTGCACTAAATGAAAAAAATAATAATAATTAGGTTGTCCATCAATTATTGTGTTTTTGAAATTGGTCTCAAATGGTCAGAAAATTTAACTAATAGACTGATATGCTACACTGACTCACAATGTCACGAAAATGTTTAAACTTATTGTACAATATACACAACTTTAATAATTTTTAAGTTTTAACTTAACTTTAATCAAATAAAAAAATGAGGTTTTCACCCCTTTTTACAGTTTTTTAGTTTTTCCATGTGTGCCCCTCATAATCAGAAATTTATCTCAAACTACAATTTTTCCATTTTTGCATCTTGCCTTAAATATATGATGGTATAATTCAGCCAACTTTGGTTACAAGATGCAAAAGTCCACAAAATTCTCATTGTAATTATAAAATCTGATTCTTATCCTAAAATACAAACAAAAAGGTGTGAAATCCTATTTATTCTTCATATTCTTCTATATTTTTTTGTTAATTAAATAGAGGTTTTCCACCCAATTTCTATGTTAAAATTTAGTCTCAAGCGATCAGAAAAATGACCTGATTTACTGTGTCATTGACCCACAATAATGTCACGATTATCGACTTATCGTACAATATACACTAAACTATCATACAATGACACCAATATTTAGTGAACATTTGTACCCTTTTAATGAAAGATCTCCATTAAAAATATTGTGCATTCCAGGACTGAATTTAATCACTGTCTAGGAAACTTCCCCATAGTGTATTCTTCATTTTTGTTATATAGAAATCCATTTGAGGCTTAGAGCTCATACAAACCTACATACAGGCATGACGCCAAATACTGAATAGCTCAGTGCTTCAGAGGCCTATGGAAAAGGACAGACCCTCATCTGAGTGGGTTCTTCAAGTTCAATGAAGCTGAAACTTCACCACTTTACTAATGAAATACACACAGAGCCGTCGTCTCATCTGTTCAAACATGGCCGGTCCATTCATCATAGGACTGGCTTAGGAATGATGGTACAAACTCAGCAAGAGTAAGAGAAAGTGTGTGTGTGTTTACCAAGGGTCTGAGGGTTTAAGATAAACGACCATGTGTTCCATTCCTGTGCGGCCAATCAAAAATACCTGACCGGCCGAAGCGTGCAGGCCCGTCCCCCCAGTCACGGCCCACTGCGCCTCTCTCACGCTCCAAACAGCCATCCATCAGCCAGAGGCTTCAACACACACCAAAAAAACTCCCAGAGAAACTACCTTTCATCATTAGGTCAGCGCACACGCAGCCTATAGCTCCATACATCACTCATACACACACAGTACAGAGAATTCTCCAGCCCACTGTGTTTCCTCTTAAACACTGAGGTGCAGTACGGATACACCCATGACTACAATTTGGGCTGAGGGAAAAATGTGCAAAATTAATTAATTTCTTTTTCTGGGTGTTTAACACAGACCACAAAAGTCTAGAGCTTCTGTTTAAAGAGTTTCAATAATATCTGTAATGTTCATGTTTTAACTATTCAATAAAAAGGGACACAAGTTGGAATAGGTCTTTGTGCTACACAAAACATGTTCATCATATGCATTGCAAAAAATCACTCTCACATAATGAGATCTACCAGTTACAGTTTCTCTCAGAATGAGCCTTTTACGAGCTGTCACTTTTATGCAAAATAAGCTTAGCTTGTGCTGAATGGCAAAACAAAAACAAGCTAGTTTATGCTTAACTGTCAAAGAAACAAAAAACTTACCACAGACAGTAGGTACAGATCCTGCCCTCAAACGAAGTCTGATGCTAATCCTGTACTCCTGTGTACTGTCTGAGCTTCTCAACCAGCAGACCAAAATGGTGTTTCTTCAACTGATGTAATGGGTGGGGCTCTGGTGGGGGTTGACAGGTGAGGGATGGAGCCAGGTGGTTATATGCAACATTTTATTCTATTGTGATATCACAATAAGGAAACACCCAAAAGACTCACTGATGCATTTTATTCCTGACACCTGCCTGCACTCTTTCAGCTGTCAAAATGTATAGTAATATATTGGATATATCAGTGTCCTGGCACTGCAATCATTAATTAGAATAGAATATTTTGTTCCCTCCTTAACCTAAGAAATACTACTGCTACTCCAATTTACAGGAAAAAAATATAACGTATACATTAGAGACTGCTGCTTTAAGTAGGAACGCCAAACAAAGTTAATTTGAGAGGATTTGGTTCCTGCACCCATCCTCTGGATTACATATCTACATGATTGATATCACTCTTCTGGTATGTACCAAGGCTCAAGATCAAGATCAATGGGGCTAAAGCAAAACCAATTATGTTCTGGTCTCAAACTGAAAAAGAGTTGTTAAAATAATAATAATAATAATAAGAAGAAGAATCTACAAGTTTTCCTTTAGTTATATACTGTATGGTTTCATTATATGACTTTTTTTTTCTTCCCATTTTATTTCATTTTTGCATGCATCACTCCAATAGCTAACAAACTATCAGTGTAAGTATTGATTTTATTGTTGTTTTTTAGTAGTGTAAGTCTTGGGTTCGATAAAAGGTGGTGGGATCACTCTTCTATCAAAAAGAAAGCAGGATGGAGACAGATTACAAACTTGAAGCGCTGTTTATTTACTACTGCTCCAGGCACCAGCATTTAGCGCTCCCAAATCTTTACACAAATAAACTAAACATATTATTTTTCCTTTTACTGTTGTAGTACTAGGATTTTAACTGCAACATTACATTATATAATTTTAAAACTATTAAACCTTTTAACTATTTAGTATATTTTGTCAAATAGAAGGCTTACAGTAGTAATTATTAATTCTGTGATAGAGCATTTTTTGGGCAGTGTTAAAATTGTTCTTGTGTGTTATTTTTGTAAACTTTTTGGAAATAAAAAAAAAAAGTGAATTTGGTGCAAAACATCCCCATATTTCCAACAGATCTTGACAGCAGCACGAGCGCTCAGGCCTGTAGTGTAAACGTAGCTAAAGAGCCACGGTGCTGCTGCTGCTGATGCAGACGGCCCCAGCAGGTTTGGATCTTGGCTGCAGCCCAAATGGCCTTTTCTCCGCCCCGGTCCGCCTGCAGCTCCAGACTCGGCCTCCGGAGCCGGAGGAGGACGAGGGGAAGCTCATTAAAGAGCCGAGTCGGTATAAATGGCTTTTCCAGAAGATTCCGTTTCATCGTCTGAGCGCAGCGACGTCCCCCTCGGCAGGCCAGAACATCCATCACGGCCGGTGTTTACGAGGCGGGCGGAACAGTAAAGCAGGGCCTCACAGTGGGCGGATTAGATGACATGGGGAACAGCGGTCAGACCTGACCGCGTCCACACCTGTCCACCTGTCCCTCAGGCTCACCTCCTGGGTGAAATCACGCCGCTGAATCCCTGCCAGCCCACATTAAAGCAGGCCACAAATGCACCGTCATACGGCTGCGTAACATCAGCACCGCGTGTCCTTGCGTGTTACAGTGCTCGAGGCAGCCATGACTGCACACAAATGTCCATAAAACTGGGGTTCTTTAATGCGTTTTGGCCAAAAACATTAAAAGCGGCAGTTTAACAAAAGATTAAATGTATACAAACCTGTCCAGTTCCCACCACCGTCCACATGCCGGGAGGGGTTCAGTTTTTCTTTAACTAACAGTGGCTTGGAAAAGTACGGAAGCCCATTCCCACCACCTAAAAAAATTAAATAATCCAGCACTTTATTTTATTATCATGAAGTAAACTGCTATCTCAATATTTTGACATACTAAAGTCATTATTTCGAGATACTATCCCATTATTTTAAGATAGTAAGTAATTCTTTTGAGATAGTAAGTCATTATTTTGAAATACCATTTCATTATTTTGAGACACAAAGTCATTATTTTGAGATCCTATCTCAATATTTTGAGATAGCAGGTCATTACTTTGAGACACTAAGTTGATATTTTGAGATAGCAAGTCATTATTTTGAGATACTCATTCATCATTTGGAGATAGCAAAACATTATTTTGAGATGCTATCTCAATATTTTGAGATAGGAAGTCATTATTCTGAGATATTTCATTATTTTGATATACTAAGTCATTATTTTGAGACAGCAAGTGTTTTTGTTCTTCTTTCTGGAGGCTTAATGTTATATTGTGCGATTCCTCTAAAAGCACCAATATTTCATTGTCTAAAGTAGTCCTCAATAATACAGTAGTATCCATTTTGTGTCTTTTTCTTACCTGCTTCAAAATTAATTCAAATATAATATTAATTCAATATTAATTCAAAATAATTCAAAAGTTATTATATTCATTATATTATGTTATTCATCTTTGAAAACAGCTCAAGCTCAGCAATGCCTGGGAACAACAGCAATTTTCACATGAATATTCTTTGATCTAAATCATTCCACTGTAGCTTTGGCTGTATGTTTAGGGTCATCGTCTTGCTGGAAGGTAAATCTTCTTCTGCAGACTATCACAGGTTTTCTTCCAGGGTTGCCCTGTATTTATCTCCACCCATCTTCCCATCAACTCTGACCAGTTTCCCAACTCTGTTCCATCTAAAGAAAAGCATCTGCACAGCATGATGCTGCCACCACCATGTTTCACAGTGAGGATGGTGCAGTGTTATTTTACGTCACATAGAGCTACTTTGTGTTGGTTTATCTCTTAAAATCTCAATAAACTACATTTAATTTTGTGGTTCTAGGTTGAAAAAAATGTGTAAAGGTTCGAGGGGTAAGAATATTTTTACAAGCCTCTGTATACATGGGTGCCACAAGGCCAGTATTTACAATGTAAAAATGATCTAAGCAAGTAATATCCTCCTAAATTTGGTCTAAATATCTAATATTTCTCAATTCTTTTAATTATTATTTTCATTTATTATTTAATTATTAACGTAATTACAATAATGAATAACTTGTCTAACTTCTTTGTACTTGTTTTAAATGATTTAATCTACTCAATGTGTATCATTGTTTTGGCAGATAATTTTGATTAATTCAGAAAATGTAGTTTTTGTCAAGGAATGAGGCTTAAAACAAGTTAGACTACCAGTCAATGGAATAATATACAAGCAACAATACGTTAGAAATAAGACAACAATGCAAAAATGATACATTTCAGATATTAGAACTAGGTTTATGAGGATGTAACTTGCTAAGATTTCCATTTTGTCAGTGTAAAGATGAGGGCCATGTATTGGATTATGGGTGGGGTTTAATTCTGCTGTAATTTAGGGTAATGCAGATAAAATCCCACTGCACTGCACATTTAGCTGTTCTCTGGCTAACACACCCACTTTATTCTCACACAGGGGCAGGTAATGAGCTGACGAGCTGAGTCAGGTGTGTACAAGCTGCAGCGCTGGGTTTCTCCAGGAGGAGGTCCTGATGTAGGTCAGGAATAAGTGGAATAAAGTCTTTAATCTGTGAATAAAACACAGTATCAGGAGAGTCCCTGGGCTGGGTGAGCATTTTCTCTGCATGATAGATTTGGAGGGTTTTTTTTTTAATTTTTTTTAGAAACTCCTACTTTGTACTGAAGTACAGTAATGAAGCAGTTATACTTTATTAGGTTCGGATTTGAAATAGGTGTAGTAATGAGTTAAAAATAAGAACCACTGGACATTTTTAAATCATAGTACCTGTCAGAATCGTAAAGAAGACAATTAAAAGACTAACAAAAGTCTCAAAATGTTTTTATCCCGTGTACAGGATTTTTGTATAATGGAAAAAAATATATACATGGAATGTTAAAATGTTCAACTATTAATTTTTTATTAAGTTAATTTCATCACACATCCCAATAATTTTATGACATAGTACAGAAAATACTATATAAATATTTAACCATAAAACTTTTGATTTTGAAAAACACATTGACCTTATACACTGCAAAAAAACTAAATCTTATCAAGTGAAATGAAAAACAAAATATCATTGTCTTACTAAGCATCTTGTGAGTGTTAGAATATTTTACTTATTTTAGGAATAATGATCTTAATCAATCTTACTATCACTTTTCACTTTAAGAGAAAAAAGCATAAGCCTTGTGTCCAATTGTAAGCCAAAAATTTAGTTATTTACTCATTTTGAGACTTTTATTTTAAAGCAGTTTTTTGTTTGCTCAATATAATTTTTTCGATTTGTTCCACAATATCTGATCATACATCCTAATGATTGTATGAATTAGTACAGAAAATATAATATACATACTGGTCCTTTAATACCGTTGTTTAAAAAAAAAAAAAAAAAAAAACCAGTGAATGAGCAGGTGTCCCAATACTTTTGTCCTTACACACTGCAAAAAAACAAAACCTTAGCAAGTGAAATTATTTAATTTCAAGGCAACAAATCTTATTTTTTCCTTAATAAAGTTTTTTGTCTTACTATTACGCAATGTGT
The DNA here is from genome assembly GCF_023375975.1 of Astyanax mexicanus. Lineage (NCBI taxonomy): Eukaryota > Metazoa > Chordata > Actinopteri > Characiformes > Acestrorhamphidae > Astyanax > Astyanax mexicanus. The sequence goes on from NC_064414.1 coordinate 54,711,358, forward strand.
GCATACGATTGTTTTGCCTATTTAGGAATAATGATTTTAATCAGTCTTCCTGATTTGTGTGTCCAAATTTACACCAAAAAAAATGTGAATTTTGAATTTTCTGAATCTCAATTTATTTATATATATATATATATATATATATATATATATATATATATATATATATATATATATATATATATATATACATACATACATACATATTTATATTGTCTAGTTTTTAACCAATATATGCATTGTATATGCATGTTTCTACAATATCTTATCATACATTAGCACAGAAAACATTTATATACATATTGATTCTTTAATTTCATAATGATTTGATAATGACAAAGAATGAGTAGGTGTCCCAATACTTTTGTCCTTATACACTGCAAAAAAAAAAAAAAAAAAACTTAGCAAGTGAAATTAACTGATTTTAAGGCAACAAATCTTATTTTTTCCTCTGATAAGGTTTTTTTTTGTCTTACTATTACGCATTGTGTGTGTGTGTAAGATTATTTTACCTATTTAGGAATATGACCTTAATCAGTCTTTCTGATTCTTGTGTCCAAATTTACATCAAAAACCTGGGATTTTTACTTGATTTAAGTCAAACTTCACTCATTTTGATAGTTTGTGATTGCTTATTCAAAAAAAATCTGAGAAACAGTGAATGAGCAGGAATCCCAATAATTGTGTCCTTATACACTGCAAAAAAAAACTAAATTTAGATTTTAAGGGAACAAATCTTATTTTTTCCTCTGATAAGTTTTATTTTGTCTTACTAAGCATGTGTAAGATTATTTGATCTGTTTTGTCTTTTTAAGAATAAAGATCTTAATCAGCCTTACTGCTTCTTGTGTCCAAATTTATGCCACAAAATCACTTTTTTGAGTCTGTGATTGCTTAAGAAAACAGATTTTTTTTTTTGCTTATTATAAGCATACATCCAAATTTACCTATGTTTAGTTTTTGCAATCAAATGTTTTGCGATGTAGTGTTGAATTTTTCACAGTAAAGAGCAGCTTTGTGGTAAGAAGTGACCCCTAGTGCAGGTCTAGAGGATGACTAACATACTGACTACGCTCCAACAGACCTACTGCTTCTACATTCTCTATCCAATCATACGCCGCCAACAACAAGGGAGGGGTTTCTGATAAAGTGGCCAATGGATGTATTAAGTTTTGCCCTAAATCCCAGCGATTTCCTTTGTAGCTCTGCATTTAGCGTCTATATATCTTCCCCATCAGACGTCTCCCCCGCTCCGTCCCGTGATACCCAGGCTAATTACGTTGGCCGTAGCCCAGAGCTGTCGTCTTCTTGCCTTATCACTAAGTAGAGTCATGCTTGGAAATGGCCTTAGTTATTTTGGCCACTGCCCAGTTGAGCGTCTATAAATGAGGCTGTCACAGGCTGGACATAATCATTACTCATTTAAAGCGTGTTGACTTTGCGGCGTGTATCTCCCGAGGGTTGGAACGAAGCCAAAGTCAATGTCCCGCGGCTACGAGACCCTTCATTTCTGACACCAAAGATTAAAATGTTGTCTTAAGGCCGAGGCGCGCCGAAGTCGATTGCGCTCGCGTCAACAAGGACCACCGGCGATTCGCCATCGATTGAGGAGGGCGTTCGCTAAGACTCCTGACATCATCTTCAAAACAAAGTGCCACTCCGCGGCTCGTCCTGCGAGAGATAATACCGCGTAAAGACGCCAATTAGGCCACAGCGCACGCCTGATCTACAGCACCACTCAATAATTGCATTGGCATATGCTTTGCATACATGAATATGCATGCTCTGATAATGGCATCTATTACTGGAGGTTAAAGGTTTGTGTCGTCCAATCTGAACAGTGATATATAATCATTTCTGACTAAACTAAACGTCCTTACAGGCTAATTTCTCCATTCAAATGTCCATCTCGGAAATTCCGCAGGACACTTATCTCCTGTTATAGTGTTCAAGACCAGGTTAGAGCTGAGGGTTTATTCATAAGACATTTATTTAAATAGATTGGATAAAAAAGTGAGTAAAAGAAAAGTGTGTAAGACCAAATACTTAAGTCTAAGTAATGAGGAAAAAGTCAGAGATCAATTCAGTCCCACTCAAGTCCAATTGCCTAATTTCTTAAAAGATAAACCCAGACAGATTCATCAATTAATCAAACTCTAGAGTTAAATATGGTAGTATCTTTAGAGAGAGGCTCATTTAAAGTGTAGCTGATCAACAAAACTTCAAAACAAGACTGAAATTAAAATATAGAGTTATAAACCACGCAAACGTATTAAAACAGAAAATTCAGTGTTTTTTCATTATGTTAAAACTAGCTCACATCTTTTGACTGGTACTGTGTTTGTATATATAAACTCAACTAGTAACATAATAATAATAATAATAATAATAATAATAATAATGATAAATGATAAATGATAAATGATAAAACTATTTAAAACTAAAAACTTAATTAATTTAAGATAAAGTCAAAGATAAAAGGAGTGTTTGAATCTAACAAAAAAACACACAAAAACAATCACACTAAAATTAGTGTAATCCATAAATAAATAAATAAATAAATAGATAAATAAATAAATATTAATATTAATATAAGTGTTAATGTTAAGTGATAATATTAACATACTAATAATATAAGTGAACTATGTCTACACTAAAATTGGAACTAGAGCTCAGCTCAAAATTAAAAACGTGAATATAGCAGGACATGGACAGTGATTAGAAGAAAACGACTAACCTTGAATACAGATAAGTGACTTTATATTATTTGTAAAGATAAATGCTTCTAAATATTGCATTTTAACATTATGCAAAGTATGGTAAGTGGGTGCAGCTTAATTAGCTAATTAGCTATATACTTTTGGACATGTGTAGAGGGAGCCACTATTTATGCTTTATAGGAGCACTACAGGGTTAATGCTGCAGTTTGGGACAGGGCCGGTGTTATGGATTGGGACGGGGTCAGTAATCAGTCTCTATCCTAAACAAAAGGGGTAATGAGCTTCTTTAAGAGTAAAGCTGCCACCTCCTGGACTTTTACCAGAACAGCAACAGAGCCAGAGCAGGTTAAGCCATTTCTGCTGTACTGTATCAGTCTTACTGAGATTGGGATGATGGGGCTTAAATATTACAATATTTAAAGACATTTTCTCAACACACACACACACACACGTATACATATATATACATACATATACATATATATATACACACACGCGCGCACGCGCACACACGCGCACGCACACGCACGCACGCACACGCACGCACGCACACACGCACACACGCACACACACATATATACATACATACATATATACATACATATATATACATACATATATATACATACACACACATACATATATATACATACACACACATACATATACATATATATATACACACACACACATATATATACATACATACATACATACATATATACATACACATATATACACATATACATATATATATATACATATATACACATATATACACATACATATATATACATATATATATACATACACATATATATACACATACACATATATATATATATATACACACATACACATATATACACACACACTAGTGCATCTCAAAAAATCAGAATATCATTGAAAAGTTACTTTATTTCAGTAATCCAGTTCAAAATGTGAAAGTCATAATATATATGTATTAAACACATTGTGATCTATTTAAGTGTTTATTTCTTTTATTGTTGATGATTATGGCTTACAGCCAATGAAAACCCAAAAATCAGTTTCTCTCAAAAAATGTGAATACTATATAAGTCTTTTTGGTAGTTTTGGCAGTGTGGGCAGTGTGCCAAGTCCTGCTGGAAAATGAAATCCACATCTCCAATAAAAGTTGTCAGTAGCAGTGGGAAGAAGCATGAAGTGCTGTAAGGTTTTGAGGGAAAACAAAACTGCACTGACTTTAGACTTGATAATAAAACACAGTGGATCAACACCAGCAGATGACATGTCTCTCCAAACCATCACTGATCATCAGTAAATTTTACATTTCATTTAAAGTAAATCAAGGGAGCAGAGTCTGGAGGAAGAGTGGAGAGACACACAGTCCAAACTGCTTGAGGTCTAGTGTGAAGTTTCCACCAATCAGTGATGGTTTGGAGAGTCATGTCATCTGCTGGTGTTGATCCACTGTGTTTTATTACCAAGTCCAAAGTCAGTGCAGTTTTGTTTTCCCACAAAATATTACAGCACTTCATGCTTCCCTCTGCTACTGACAACTTTTATGGAGTTTATAGAGATTTTATTTTCCAGCAGGACTTGGCACACAGCCAAAAGTAACAATTGGATTTATAAATATTCAAATTTTCTGAGACACTGATTTTTGGCTTTTCATTGGCTGTAAGCCATAATCAACAATAAAAGAAAAGGGTTTAAAATAGATCACTGTCTTTAATACATCTATATAATATGAATTTCATAACTGTGAGCCACCATCAGGAACTGCTGTCTTTACAAGGGGCTGTTATCTATAAAACCCTACAATAATCCAGTTCCAGAGCGCAGAGGAGAGTCCTGTAGATTAGATTCTTCACTGAACAGGTCCTTTAACCTGAACAGCTCCTCAGCAGAGCCGGAGCAGCCGGAGCTCCAGAGCTGCAGGAAAATGATCTGGCAGAAAGTGAGTTATTCATTACCAGACTCATTTTGTCCTGACAGGTGAGGCAGCAGCGCCGCTGTACAGAATCCCTGCCAGACTGAGCCAGGATTACAATCTGCTGCCAGCTGGATTTATAACCAAGGTCATACCAGACACACACCTTCACCCAGGTAACAGTCTCACCTGGCACACACACACCTACACACACACACCTTCACCCCTACACACACACACCTTCACCCCTACACACACACACCTTCACCCAGGTAGAACAGTCTCACCTGGCACACACACACCTTCACCCCTACACACACACACCTTCACCCCTACACACACACACCTTCACCCCTACACACACCTACACACACCTACACACACCTACACACAGGTAAAACAGTCTCACCTGGCACACGCACACACACCTACACACACCTACACACACCTACCTTCACCTAGGTAGCACAGTCTCACCTGGCACACACCTACACACACACCTACACACACACACGCCCACCAAACCAAACTAAACATTCAGACACCCATAACTCTGTAGGAAGAAGTAAATATACTAGAGTTTAAAATAATTCTGTAGGAGTTTAAGTATCAACTCAAGCTTTTTACTCAATGCTTTTTTAAGTAAAAGCATAAAAGTATTGATTTCAAAACTACTTAAAGTATAAAAGTAAAACTGAGAGCTCTGCATCTTTTTTGTTATATCATTCACTTCTAATTTTCTGCAAATAATAATAATAAATTATATATTAGCAACTAAAATAATCAAATTTCAAGGCAATACTTTTTTCCCCTCTTTTTTTGGGGAGCATCGGCTAAAAGCTCTGTATTTCCAATTGCAGGGGGAAAAAGAAGGTGGGCTATTTGACATTAGTTGTTATTTATCATGTTCCACTACAACCCAAGTCCATTTCACACCAGATTTCTCCTTTAATAGAAGAAATAACAGTAAATGTTTGCTTGTTTAAGCTGTATGTTTTTTTTGACAAAAGCTAAATTATCTGCCAGTAAAACAAAATGCTCATTAGATAAAAGTCCTTAAAACAAATAAGAATAGGTCCATAATAAGTTAAATAATCATATATTCATAAAAAAGTGTAAGAAAAGAGAAAATCAGACTAGAATTAAGAGAAATTTACTTAATATATTTTATGCAATGTTTCTTAAAAAGTACAGTTGAACAGTAAAAAAAAGAAAATAATAAAAAATAAAAAGTACCAACACTCACATCAAACAAAACCTGACCAGTATCTCAAACTTTAAAAGTTCATAAAGGTGCAGAAAATCCAAATAAAAATTCAGATAAAACAGAAGAGACAGCACAAGTTCTACAGGTGCTGATAGGATGAGGTGGATTACAGGTGATTAAAGGAAGAAATATTTGTGAAAATCTGACTGTTTGAGAAAATGGTTATCTGGCATTTCTTTGTTTCATCTTTTTATAGAAGTACTGTATATCTCTCTAAAGTTCAGCAGGTCATTTTTAGTGGATTTTTGCCTTTAAGATGAGTGCACCTCCTCGGACACGCTCACGCCGTTCATTGCAGAGGGATCTATAGCGCTAAAGTCCAGAACAATCCGGCTCCGTTTGGGCTTGAACTGCCTGAAAAACACAAAACAGAAGAAATAAATTATGAAGTTTGTTTTTTGTGTTTTGTGCCATATCAGCAACATGTTGGCTATTTTATGGCATCGACAATGTTTATGACTTGAGCATCACGGACTTAAATCAGTGTCTTCATATGAAGGACTTCCAGAAAATTAAGTACTTTAGCTGGTGGAATCTTTTCAAACAGTTCTTTCATATCTGTAACCCTATAAAAATTATTTATGGTGGTTAAAAGTGCAGGGTAGTATACTAAGATATGTTGATTAGTTTGAGGAGTATCACAGAATTAAATTATGAAGTAAACAGATTTGCACAGCTATGAGCAACAAACAATGCACAAAAGCTTAGAATGGTGCAGCAGCAGCAGAGACAGTATTTGCTCATAGCTGTAGTAATTATGTGGCTAATAAATCAAGTTAAACTGCACCTGAACAGCCATTAAGGTCAAATAAATGAGGGCTTATTTGATAGTTGGGTCAGATCGAGACCGGATCATGTCCTCACCACAAACTAGCTACACTGGAGATGGATTAGAACCAGAGCAAGATCGACTCAAATCAAATTCAAGCTGCAGCTTAAAATGAACCAAACCAAAAGCACAAATTAATCAAAGTCCGTTGCAACCAAACCAAAAAGTGCTAGTGGGAAAAAAGCCATTAGAAGGTGTATAGGTATAGGGGCCAGAGAGTGGAAACACAATGTACACTTTGGTCCATTTATAGTCAGAAACTGACCAGAAATGAATAGAAAATACAGGTGTTTCTTTTTATTTTTGTAAAAGTATCTTTATTGCAATGTTTCTAATCAGGCAACAGCTAAATAGCTAAATAATAAATATGAATACATTAACTTAAGTAAATTGTCCAATAACATACATTAAAGAATATTAACAATAATAATACAAGATAAAAAATAAATAAATATATAAATAAATAATACAAAATAAATAGATAGATAAATAGTTCACAAATTGTTAAGTAAGTTTTTTTTCTTATTCAAAACTAATTTTTATACAATTTTATCCCCAATTTACAGGGCCTATAACCAAACATACTCATTAGGACTCCCTCCATCACTAGTGATGCTCCAACCCCAGGATGGTGAAGCCTAGCACACGCCAATGCAGGTGTTTCTGATAAAATGGCCAATGTAAGTACAACACATCCAGCTGAGGGAAAGAAAAAGATCCACAAAAAAAAAAAAAAAAAAAAAAAAAGAAAAATGAGTGAGTGTGAGTGAGTTTGGGGGTGTGCAGAGTGGGGGGGTTTTGGGGGGTGCTAAAGCTAGCTTGCACGTTCACACCCTATCACCTCAATCCACTCCAGCATGCAGGAGCTTTGAAGAAGCCAATTACCCAGAATCCTCCTCTGGGGAGCGTAAGGGTACTGGTTCTAACCGCGGGTGCTGCTCGTGTACCAGACCACCCGCCAAAACAGCAGGGGGTCAAACATTTCTCACACCTCAAACCAGCCTATTTATCCAGCTCCTGACTTCATCATCAGCTCTCCTCTCAGCCACAGCTCCCCCTCGCCCATTATACCACCCAGCAGCTCCACGCCGTCCACCCATCCAACCCTTATACCCACTTCTCACTCACTCAGTTATTACTCACTTAGAATTATTCAAAACATGCTAACATTCTCATCATTTACATTCATGGAAACTGCATATTTTACATATGCAGAATGAGACAGAATGAGAATAGAAATAAAAGATGTGAGGAAATTACATGTAAATTACATGTAAAGATTGGTGTCAGAAGTGGTTTATTTAGTGTTATTTAAACCCCAGCTGCTAGAAAGCAGTTTTGTACCCTTTGTATCTAATTACAACAGTGGGGTCTGAGGGCAAAGTTATTTTTTTATACTCAGATTAAATATAAATATAAATATATATATATATATATATATATATATATATATATATATATATATATATATATATATATATATATATATATATATATATATATATATATGACAGTGTGTTTTTGTACTTTGGGGAAAATAAATTTTAGCCAAAAAAAAAAAAAAAAGCTTACAGTGTTACAATACATTCAGCTAAAGAAATTACACAGCAATGACTGTAATTGGTTGAGAGCATAAGCAGCAAGCAAACTACAATTAAAAGTATGCCAGCTTATAAATTTACAAAGGCTGGTTTAGCTTTGTGCAACAAATTCGAATTTCGTTTTGCTGAAAGTATGCAGAGGCTTTAAACCCTGTAAAGCGAGGTGCTATTTTGCTAATTTCTAGCCAATAAAAATAAAGTATGTTTACAGAAAACAGTTGGGACAGAGGCAACTTTGAAGCATTTAAAAACAAACATACAAAAAAAACAAAAAAAATAGGATAAACTAGGGATGGGCAACATGGCCATAAAATATCACAATATTTCAGGGTCTTCTGACACTAATTATATTCTTAATAATTTTAAGAATACTACTGCAAAAGTTATTTTTTATCGTATTAAACCAAGAAGGAAATATTTCTATATTTTCTTAACAAGTCATTTTATTTAGAATAATACAGTCTCACTTCATTTGGATTTTTATTATCGATGCCTCATAGATGCTCACCTTAAGTTCAACTAACATTAAACTAAATATCTAATGAATGCAGCTGAACTCTCCAAACCATCACTGATTGGTGGAAACTTCACACTAGACCTCGAGCAGTTTGGACTGTGTGTCTCTCCACTCTTCCTCCAGACTCTGATCCCTTGATTTACTTTAAATGAAATGTAAAATTTACTGATGATCAGTGATGGTTTGGAGAGACATGTGCAACATCTGCTGGTGTTGATCCACTGTGTTTTATTATCAAGTCTAAAGTCAGTGCAGTTTTGTTTTTCCACAAAATCTTACAGCACTTCATATCTTACAGCTTCCCTCTGCTTTTATCTACTTTTATGGAGATGTGGAATTCATTTTTCAGCAGGACTTGGCACACTGCCCACACTGCCAAAAGTACCAATTGGTCTTATATAATATTCAAATTTTCTCATACACATTTTGAACTGAATTACTGAAATAAAGTAACTAATCATTCATAATCTAATTTGTTTAGATGCACTAGCGTATTCTATGACTAGGCTTAGTCTCTGTCTGAGAAACAGAACACAGTTTTATCTCAATTTCTCAACCTAAAGAAGGATATAAACAGATATACGGAATTTCATTGAGACTGTGGCGACCGGGCTGAAGGCCAGCCGGGTGAATGGATCGAACAGACCCATCTATCAGAACACAATGACGGGTTCGGGATGCAGAGTCTCACTTCAAAAGGCAAAACTATTGAAGGAGGTAGGCATCTCTGGCCTTTGCCCCCCAGTTATTTCAGACGCCGGATCCATTCAGCATGTGAATTAGAGCCGGGGAGCCGGGGCGGCGGAGTGAGGCGAGCCAGAGAGACAGAAGATGGTAATAATTGCCGTCTTTCAGGAAACGTTTTCACAGGTAGAGGACGAGCCACAGAGAGAAGCGGCGAGGGAATTAACCTCTGCTCCCGCAGCCAGCCAGCCGGCAGGAACGCGTCCTCGAGGATTTTCCCCATTTTCATCCCAACAGAGTCGTTCCTTTTGTCTCCTCAGGCTCGTCAGCCCACGCTGGCGTCTGATCCGCCTCTGATGAAAGTCTTAGTGCTGTATTTACAGTGGGAATCTATACGGCACACATGCATTACTGTCCAGAACTACGGTTTCTCCTAGGAGATCCAGTGTTTAAGTATGATATACACTGATATACAGCTCTATTGGTCATAGAGGATATTTTGTACTGTATTTTTCAGACTATAAGGTGCACCCAAACTCTTTTAATTCTCTCAAAAATTGTCAGTGCACCTCATAATCCGGTGCTCCTTATGTATTAATTCTACCGGTCAGTTTGTAAGGAGCAGTAATACTACTCTGATGAATTGCAAATAAACATTTTTCAGGAGAGAAATCTGTGTAGATTAAGATCCAGCACTCTTTTGAGTTAAAAATATATTTTTTAGAATTACAGTTTTGTTTATTTAGATGCTTCCTCCACCTTCCCCATTAAAAGGGAAACAAGATTCACCTTGATGTAGGCATCCTTACTAGTGTCGCTTAAAATGAGCCTTATAATCCAGTGCACCTTATGTATGAGGACTAGAAAATAGACGTTCTTTGATAGTGCGCCTTATAGTGCAAAAATTATAGTTTAATAATTAGACTCCGATACATCAGCTCACAGGTGGCTTGTGCAGATCGACATCACCCTACAAGTGACGAGGGGGAAGGTTGCTATCTACCCACCCAGAGAGAGCAAGGCCAATTGTGCTCTCTCAGGGCTCCGGCAGCTGATGGCAAGCTACATGACTGGGATTCGAACCAGCGATTTCACAGTCATAGTGGCAGCGCATTAGTCTGCTGGACTAACCAGCAAAACACAATTATAAAGGAATGCGAACAATGCGAAAATATGGGTGACTGCAGAACAGCCTTGACCGCAAAATACCTTTAAAATGATGCTTAAAACAATGATTTTTCAGTAATGTTTTTAAGTAATGGAGAATGAAAACTTGAGTTAGCATAAATTAAAACGTCAAGTTATTTCAACTAAAAGGGGAAGTTGATTTATTTGTAAGGTAGCCCAGGGGGAATCACTACACACTGATGGTGAGTGTTAGGCAGAAACTGTTGGACAGTATGCAAAAAGGTTGTGACAGAAGCCAATGAAAAAGAAGCTGTTAATGGCAAAACAGACTAAACTCAGTTATTATAAGTTGGTTCAACTCTAAGATCTCAGTTTGTATAGTACATTATGTGTGCTCACAAATTCAGTTCAACTAACTCAAAATAGTTGAGTATTGTTTAGAAATTTTAAAAACGGACTTAAATCATTTGAGTTCAAATATTGTATGGGTTTAAGGAGGTGATCATAAAGTGACCTAGTTCCTCACACTGCAGCTCTGACAGCTTTACTCAAACACGTTGAACAGCAATCGGACAGACAGCCACTTCCTCCTGAATCTCATTACTGGAACAGGCTGGAGAAGAGTGAAGGACGTATACGAGAGGAAAATGAAAGCATGTGCCAGCCTGTGGATATATATTAAAATGTGCATCATTAAAATATTAAATATTAAAACAGAAGTAATTAAAGAAAAGGTTTGGGGGGGAGGGGGCTGCTGAAACATTGATAGGTTTTAGTCCCATGGGTTGTTAAGCCGACACAATGACATCTAAATTAGATTAGCATCGGTGACGCGTTTCATCACGTATGAGTGACAGACGAATTACCTGAACAGCCGAATTACCCCAACACACAAATTAAACCCCAAGGCCTGGTGGGCAGACAGCTCCACTTCAGACTAATGGACCAAACTTCACTCCGGCTGGAGCTGGAGCCGCTCGCTGTTGATTGAAATTCGGAGCTAAACGCTACAAATAACAGGGGAAGTTAAGTTTCAATTTCATACAGCAGGAAAATGAAACCAGGTCAGCCGAAATTAAAATGAATATTCAGCTAAAAATATATTAAATTCCTCCTTTACTGCAAACACTGTTGATTAGCTGAGACACACCAGGGGACTGAAAACGGTTGCTTTAGTTTAGCAGAGCGCTGGAGCTACATGGCTAATGTTGCTCACTGAAGGAGCTGTGTTTAAAGGCAGCAGAAAATACAATAATTCAATTAACACAGATTAACCAGATATATTGCTAAGAACCTGGCGATACGTTGGGCATCAAAATGCAATTCTGATACAGTAAGCAAGACAATATACAGCAATAAAACAGTATTAAACACTTAACAAAAATTTCAATTATTAAATTTAAATTTATTGTTTCTAGACCCATTTTCCTTTTTTTTTTTTCCATGTAGGAGCTCGAGCTTAGATTCTCTGCCCGAACCAGACTTGATTCAAGGTCCGACCCCCCCGCTTGTCCGCATATAGCCTTATTGTTATATGTTATATGTTATATTGTTATAGGCTATATGCTTAAACAAAAAATATATATATATTTGTTCAGAAAGTGTTTTATATTCCTAAACATCGTTAATTATATTAGAGTAGACGAGATTCATTGTATATTATGTTATTTTTCTTGGTCTATTTCGGTTCAATGAGTGTGAAGTGCCTACCCTTATTGTTGTTTTGTGTGTTTTGCACTAAAGTTATATGTTTAAAATAAAAACAGTTTGTTTAGAAAGCGTTTTACATTCTTAAACATTGTTAATTATATTAGAGTTGACGGGGAGATCAGTTCTTCATAAGCATTTTTCTTAAATAATAGGTCTATGCTTCTTCAGTGTTGCAATGTTATTTACATCATTCTGATTCTGGCCCGATCTAAGCTCAAATAAGCTCTAATAGGAGCACACTTCAGACACTTTGTCAGTCTTTACTTTATCTACAAGGTGCAGCAGCTAGGTAAGAGTGTCTAAGAGCGGACAGTGATTGGACACAGTGTTTAAAAACTCAAGCAGCACTGCTGTCTCATAGGGAGGTGGTCATATTGTTATGCTTGATAAGTGAATACATACAAGGCTGTGATTAAAATAGATACATGCTGGTCTTAAATTAAAGAAAATTTGACCATATTAGTCCAGTACTATCAGCACTGCACTGGCTTCCAGTCAAATTCCGCATAGACTATAAAATTCTCCTGTTAACGTATAAAGCCCTACACGGACTCGCTCCTGAGTATTTACAAGACCTCATCTCCTGTTATGAACCACCGCGATTACTCAGATCTCAGGGTGCTGGTTTATTAGTAGTTCCTAAAATTCAGAGGAGCTCTGCAGGAGGAAGAGCTTTCTCTTATAAAGCGCCTCAACTCTGGAATAATCTCCCCGAATATGTTCGGGACTCAGACACAGTCTCAATCTTTAAGTCTAGACTGAAAACTTACTTGTTTAGTTTAGCTTTTGGTAATTAATGTTTTTCCCTTTAGATAAGGCTGCAGATCCAGGGGTTCATGGACAGAGGAAATTGTGGTAAACTGAGATGCTGGTGCTGCTGTTCTCCCACTGCACACGGTCACTCAGGTTGTGGACGGTGGAGTGGGTGGATGCCAGTGTTTCAGGGTGCCTCCATGTCTATGTTACCTTCTGGCTCTCTGCCTTTAGTTAGGCTGTTTTATTCAGTTCTGCCGGAGTCATTTGCCACACTCTGATAATGTTTTATATTCTCTGTTTTACATAAATCCAGTAAAAACTAATTCCATCTCTCTGCTTTCCTCCGAGTTACTGACTGCCCACCTGTCTGACCCGATACCGATGTTGGACCCTCAGGCTCTCGCGTCTCCTGTCCGGCCAGACTGATGGAAGTTTCTGAAGTCAGCTCTTCTCCACCACCACCACAGATCAGCTGCTCATCGACCATCTTACTCTCCACTACAGATTACATCCAAGCCATTAGTGGCGCTATTACACTCCTGAGTACATAAAACCTATATGGATGTATAAAAGACTTTTTAAATTTTTATTTAAAAGCCGTTTGACCAGTGGTAGGATGGTCCCCCCTTTAATGTGAGTCTTGGTCCTCCCAAGGTTTCTTCCTCCTCCTGCAGCTCTGAGGGAGTTTTTCCTTGCCTCCGCGCTCACTGGGGGTTCTGTATTCTGTATTTTCTATGTGTAATGTTTTGCCTGATTCTTTGTCCTGTAATCATGTTTCTGTAAAGCTGCTTTGTGCCAACACCAGTTGTAAAAAGCGCTATACAAATAAATTTGATTTGATTTGATTAAATGAGGACGCACAAATGCAGAAGAATAAATCCAGCATTTATTCAGAACGCGTTTTTAATTCATTAAACTTTTAAACTCTCAAACTTTACATAAACACTCTGACAAAACTCCAGACGAGCTGCATATTTAAAGCCAACTCACTGCTGTTAGCGCTACAGTAAAGCCTGAGGCCAGCTTTTCTGTGTGTAATAAACACTGTACCGGGTTCAGTACAGAAAAGCTTGGATTAGATGGAGGATATTAGATGATCAACTACTAAAATAAAAGCTTTTCAAAATGGTCCAAGGCCAGTTCTCAGACCTTCACTAAGCTTCATTAATTTTCTCACTGAACTGAAAGACAGCAGCACCAATAATGTGACACTTCTGTTCATGTGTGCCTTCCAGTGAGTGTAAACTGCTTTTTAATTCTTTTAATTTAGGCCTTGGTATTACTAATGTCTAATTCTAACCATGGAATTAACTAGGCAACCAACCAAATCAGTGCAACCAACATGCAACAATCCAATTAATGCAACCAACCAACTGTTCCACCAACCAATTACAACCATGCAATTAACCAGTTGATTGAACCAACACAGCCATGGAACCATGCAACCAACCAATTTATGCAACCAAACCAACAGATTCAACCAACATAACCAACTAACTGACGCAACCAATGAAAGCAACCATGCAACCAACCAAATATGCAAACAATCAGCCAATCTAACAATGTAACCATCCAACACAGCCACGGAACCAATCAACACAACCAATCAACTGAAGCAAGCATGCAACAAACACTACCAACCAACCATTGCAACCAACTAATCATATAACCATCTAAAGAACTGATGCAGGCATGCAATCATCCAATTGATTCAACCAGCACAGCCATGCAACCAAACAATTGAAGCAACCAATAGAAGCAACCAAGACACAAACTAATACACCCTGCAACCAACCTACCAGCACTGTTGCTTTTTTTTTTTTTACCCCATGGAGTCTAGTACGTTTAGAGCAGCTTGGGATGCTGTTTATTTCCAGCATTTCTCCTTTCTTTATGACAATTATTTATTACAGCAAAGAAATATATGAAAGACACCAATGTCTTTTAAAATTATTGTTGGCAGTATTCATTTTTAACAGGGTCACCTGGTCTCCAGCTGACAGATATGTAAAGGACTAGGATAGAAATGTTAGCTGAGTCAATATAACCTTAGAGTTTACTTAGCGTTTCCCAAAATGTCAAGATGCACATTTAGTTTAAAAACTGTGTGAGATCAACAAGCTCATCAACAAAGCGTATTACAGCTCTCTTCAGGAATCCCAGTACTAAATTCTAAGGACATTTTACCAAAACGTTTTATATAGGTTCATATAGTTTTATAGTGAAATTGTGTCTGTATATTTAGATTGTGGGCAGATAATTCAGTGTACATCATCCTTTATCCTGCACTTCCACAGCTAACCACCACCAACCCCAATAAAAAAAAAAACCCTGCAGTCTGAACTGGAGCTCAGTGCTGCAGTAAAGTTTGAGTTTCTGGGTCTAAAAGACTCCCAGCGTCCATCAGAACCTCCTGTCTGGATTTCCCTGCTTTAATTTGTCAGCCGACGCTGCAGCCCGAGCGAACCTGACTGAACAACAGATACAACAGACTGCTTAAAGACCCTCCGCCTTCACCCAGACAGCGCTGCCTCAGAAATACAGAGAGAGAGGAAAAATATAGAACAGCAGAACGGAGGGACAGTGTTCTGCCAGAACATCAGCAGATTTGGACACTACATTTCCCACAGGGATAAAACACTGAGCGCTGAGCTCTGTCAGACTGCCAGACAGCCTCTAAACCGCAGAGCTAAAACAAAATAACAGCCATTACAGGCAACATTATGCAGAATTTATGCTTTATTGTACCTTAAAATAACAGCTTCAGAATCAATCTGATGGCATACTGATGGCACACACACTGCGGACCACATGGCGTACTTATACCAATTAAGTAGCATCATATGACAGGCCAAAATATAAATAATCACACAAAATTTGCAGACAGATTTTTATAGAACAACTATACAGAATAATAATAACTTGCCACACGTTGCAGCATTCTGACAGCCTTTATGCCATAATATACACCATAATATTTCATAACCCTGAAAAAAGTTTAAAGCGTAAAAAAAACACTGCAAATAGATCTAACAAGAAATATATACTTGTTAATTATATTTAACTAGGTAAATATTGCCCATTCGGTTTTCCTTAGCAAGAAGAGCCCTTTCACCTTTATTTATGTTTAATTAATGTTTTATTATTAACAGTATTTAAATATTTTTGTATTTATATTTATGTGTGAAAGTAGTATTGCTTTTTAATAGAGTGGAAATGCATTGCTATTTTTATAACCTGTGGCATTTAATGCTTTTAATATAAACTACATTATTTTATATTGCAATTATTTATTGAAAAATATTTGCAGTAGTCAAAACAAAAACATTTAGTGACAGGCCTGACCTATTCTATGTCACCCCACGTATGCAGCATTCAGCTCCTTTAAGTTCGATCCATTGCTGACACAGATGTGCAAATGCACACACAAACACACCTTACATTAGACAGAATGTTACATTTGATAAAAGCATAAAACTCATTATTTCTGTACCTTCTACTGACTTGCTAAAGACAGAGGGTACAGATCCCTCCCTCAGACGAAGTCTGCTGGATATTCCTGCTGTGTGCGGTCTATGTTTCTCAACCAAAATGCCCGAAATCTCATTTCTTCAACTAATCTAGTGGGTGTTGACTGATGAGGGGTGGAGCCAGGATCGTTCTATGCAGGTTTTTTTATTGTGATGTCACGATAAGGGAGGAGCATCCAAGCAGCTTATAAAAGCATATAATTCCTGAAACCAATCTCTTTCAGCTGGTTTACAGAAAATGGATAAATTGATTTTTTTGGCCATTAGAGTGATTTAGAGTCGAGACCCAAGTGTAAATATTATATTTTTAATATAAATATAATATAATAAAATATAATAAAAAATATATGTACCCTTTAAATGCAATAATACTGATATACTGATATTCTCACTATTTCACCCAACTCTGTTTGATATGCCAAATACAATAGCACTATACTGATGTTTTATCATTTTTGCTGTAATTTATGGACACAATCTCAACAATTTCACTTACCTATTATACTTAATCCTCCTTAATCTCGTTATTTATATATTTTTTTTATAGAAAGGCTATAGAAACCTTTTCATTTCAATTCCAACGTGCAAATATTCTTCATTATTAAAGCATTTAATGCTCTTTAAAAGAGAGTAGATGCATTATTATGATATGTTGTCAATAATGTAGTGGCATTTTTGAGAGAATATACAGCATTATCCATAAAACTGTTATAGTAAGAGGCCTATTCTGCAGACATAACCTTGTTCTAGCAGTACACAGATCCATCAGGACCCACCGGAGGGATGTAAATTAAAGGTTTTCAATAGGCTCTCAGGACACCCACCTGTACTGGACTCCAGCCAGGTTCAGCAGCCGTCTGGAGGCGGTCATCTCCGGAGAGTCGTGATATTTATCTGACAGGTAAATGACATCCTTTATACCTGCAGGGGGACAGGGGACAAACACAGAGAGTCAGACTGGGACACTCACTGACTCCCATCACCCCGCTGCCCAGTGTTACAGGAAGAAACAAAGCATGTGTTTGTTGTAAGGAGGGAGAATGTGGGGTAGATTTAAAGTAGTACTTCAGCTTTACTCTACCTAATCTAACTATTGCCTCCATTACAACACAGTCAAATTATACACACGGACAGAGAGATGAAACAGTGTGTTTGGTGATCGTTTTGAAAATGGTGTCCGATTTCATGGGAGGTTTTCACTCTTTACTGTAAAATAATTAAACAACCTTGACTTCAACCAAACTCAACTATTTACCTTCTGATAACTGCCCTCAGTGCTGTATGGAGAGAGAGAGAGAGAGAGAGAGAGAGAGAGAGAGAGAGAGAGAGAGATTAAAAAAGAAAGAGTTTAGGAAATAAAGAGTTCAGAAAAGATAGAAAGAGAGTTTAGGAAAGAAAGAGAAAGAATTCAAGAAAGAAATAATATTCAAGAAAGAGAATTCAAGAAAATGAAAAAGAAAATTTAATAAAGAAAAAGAAAACAAGGTTCAAGAAATTCAAAAAAGATAATTCAAGAATGAAAAAGAATTCAAGAAAGAAAAAGAAAGAAAAAATGTTCAAGAAAGAAAGAAAGAAAGAAAGAAAGAATTCAAGAAAGAAAAAAGGTATATAGCACCTTTCTAGACACCAAAGGACGTCTGAAAAACAAAATCTTCTTTCTGTATTTACTTTCTTGTTCCTACATCAGACAGCTCTGACCAATCAGAGGAGACTGCAGACTTTGCAGGGTTTGTTGGGCTGCATTTTTGGTGCATTTAGGTTTTTGCCAGTGTGAAAACAAACCAAACTGAGGGGGAAATGCTCAGAGTAAACTCCTGAGTCCTGAGTCCTGAGTCAGACCAGAAAAACCCACTGCAGGTGTGAAAACGCCCTGATAGAAGCAGCAGGTGGAGGTGAGGCTCAGAATCAGTGCTGTCTTTATATAAAGCTCATCTTTAGGGAGCTGGAAGAAGAACCACCCAACCTGCTGGTGTTTATAAATCTATGAGCTTCACTCAGCTGCTCAGGAGCACACAGGAACAGAACATATGAAGAGGCGGAGTCTCACACACTCTGAGAACTGAGGCCATTTAGAAAATGTCACGCTTCTTAACCTCACGTACGATAGCCGTCCAACACACACACACACACACACACTTACCTGACCCCAAGACCTCAATATAAACACACAATCAAAAACACACACACATTCTCACTATAAATCATAAATCAGCACACAGTGTGTGAGGTCATGTTTCTAACCAAATTTCTACAATCATGCCTTTAAGAATTCAGCTATAAATTAGAGTAAATGCTAGTTTACATTTCTGTGTGAGTCTGGATGTGTCTGCATTACTCTGAAGTTTAACCATAAAGGTGGGAATGTGTAGGCAAAAAGATGAGGTTTGGCAGAGCAATCAATGCTGCTGATGACACTAGATTACATGTAGTTATAAATCTGGAGAGGTGCATGTCTGACTACAGTTGTAGACATGACACAGAAGCATAAAATGTTTAAAAGTTTAAAGATCTAGAAAAAAAAAAGTTTTGGAAGTGAAAGTTGGCCCACTGTTAAGCAGGTTTTTATAATGTGAGATTCAAAGTTTGAACGCTAGGTGTCAGAAACGGGCCAAAGAGTCTAAAAGCAGAGAGGGTGCGCGTTTCTAGCACAGAAAAACAGGCCAAAGAGTCTAAAAGCGGAGAGAGTGCGCATTTCTAGCACAGAAAAACGGGCCAAAGAGTCTAAAAGCGGAGAGGGTGCGCGTTTCTAGCGCAGAAAAACAGGCCAAAGAGTCTAAAAGCGGAGATATTGTGCATTTCTAGCGCAGAAAAACGGGGTAAAGAGTCTAAAAGCGGAGAGAGTGCGCATTTCTAGCGCAGAAAAACAGGCCAAAGAGTCTAAAAGCGGAGAGAGTGCGCATTCCTAGCGCAGAAAAACGGGCCAAAGAGTCTAAAAGCGGAGAGAGTGCTCATTTCTAGCGCAGAAAAACGGGCCAAAGAGTCTAAAAGCGGAGATATTGTGCATTTCTAGCGCAGAAAAACGGGGTAAAGAGTCTAAAAGCGGAGAGAGTGCGCATTTCTAGCACAGAAAAACGGGCCAAAGAGTCTAAAAGCGGAGTAATTAGGGAGTTTAATATTAAGAGCCATCATGAAAAATTAACATCAATTTGAAAAATCTTAGTTTACACAACACTGTCAAAGATAAAGATAGTAAGATAGTATATTTTTCCTTCTGGCCCCCAACAAAAAAAGTTTGGACACCCCTGCATTAACCTCTTTACAGGCCAGAATTTCTGCCTGAAATTACACCCCTAAATTTTGAGTATTTCTAATTAAGTATTAAATAAAAAGGTTTGTCTGATATACATTACTGAAAGTCCTACTTATAACTTATAACATTTTTTTTAAATGTAGTAAATCTGTAATTGTCAAAATAAAAGTATAAAAATAAATAATCAAAAGAATGAATAAATTAATACAAAATAATTCTGTGTGCTTTCATATACTTTTTTATAGATTTTAAAATCTGTTCTTTTCACTTTTAAAAAAGCTTTTGTCCTTCAAACCTTTTGTTTAATTACTGTTGACTATTTTCTATGTCTATTTTCAAATTTACTTACTGATCCTTAATTATTAAGTGGAGTAGATAGTGAGTAGACTGCTTCTTGCACATGCGCAGATCACCATAACGATGCTTAAATGATATATCGCACAGTCCTACATCACACAGTGTGATTATTCGTTGATTCAAAGTAAAATCGTAAGCAGAGGGGCGGTCACAAAAAAAAAGTACGTAGTGAAGACACTAAGATTTGTTTAAATTCCTTTTTTTTTTTTTTTTTTTTTACAAATTAGCACTTGATCCTTTTAAAAATTCAAATTCTGCTATTTGTGTATTTAAAAAAAGCAGTAAAGCAGTAAAAGCTCCAGTGTGGGTCAGTACAGACTGCGGTACAGAACACCAGAGATGGCTCAGTCTGTTTCTTGCCCTCTAGAGACACAGTGATGACACTCCTCTTCCTCCACATCTTCACTCAATCAGATAACAGGCAGTGGAAGTGAGAGGATGGCAGCCAGTAGGAAAAGCAGCACGGGCGATTCCTGAGGGAGTAAAGACGGCCTCCAGCACGCCTGAGAACCGAACCGCAGCAGAACAGAACCTTCCAGAACCCGCCGGCAGCGAGGAGAGGTTCACGCTGGTTCACTCAGAGATGGAAATCCAGAGAAAAGAGCAAGACAAAACCTTCAGTTCAGGTCTGAACAGGAATCAGTCAGCACAGATTTAGAGCTCCTCTCAGCCGAAACACCTGTACAGCACTTCACCTGTTCTGCTCTACAGAAAAAGAAAGAATTCTTGCCAGAACCAGAGCATTAAGTACAGATACGCAAACGTTTGAGCACCTGAGTTCAGTCTGAATATGTTAAAAAAAAAGCCTTAAGAGGAAAATATATGTACTCTCCATATATCTACGAACATGAACTACCAAAATCTATGTATATCATTAGTGTGAAATTCAAGACATTAACAGTACAACATTAATTGCTCTACCGTCACCATGACCCAAGTAGCACTGGTTCACTGGCTGCTTGGCATCAGCAGCCAGAGCCTAAGAAACCGAATTGGTTTTACTAAACACCTAACAACTTCCCTCCTGTATGATCTTACACGAGTCTCTTTAGACATTCACAGAACTATTATCAGAATCCACATGGGTCACACCTCTAATAATTACAATTAATTACAGGTAGACACTCTCACTGATCACTGACTTAACTAATGTTTATGTAAAATTAGAATACTAAACCCAAATAGAGTTAATTACAGGTAGACACTCTCACTGACCACTAACATTGTTTATTTAGGTTTAGTCTTATATTATTTAGAGTCAATCACAGGTAAATATTAACACTGACCACAGGTTTATTTGGGTTAAGTATTCTTATATTACATAGAGTTAATTACAGGTAGATACCCTCACTGAACATTGACTTTATTCTTTATGTTTATTTGGGTTTAGTATACTAATGTTACATAGAGTTAATTACAGGTAGACACTCTCACTGACCACTGACTTTTGTCTATTTGGGTTTAGTATTCTAAAATGTTATATAGAGTTAATTACAGGTAGACACTCACTGAACACTGACTATGTTTATTTGGGTTTAGTATTCTAAAGTTATATGGAGTTAATTAATGGTAGACACTCGCTGACCACTGACTTTATTTGGGTTTAGTATTCTAATGTTTTATATATATAGTTAATTACAGGTAGACACTCACCGAAAACTAACTTTATATACCTTTAGAATACTAGAGCCAAATAATTATAAAGTCAGTGTTCAGTGAGTGTCTACCTGTAATTAACTCTATATAACCTTAGAATATTAAACCCAAATAAACAAAGCCAGGGATCAGTGAGAGTATCTACCGTATGTAAATACTTATTTAATTACATATAACATTAGAATACTAAACCCAAATAAACAAAGTCCGTTACAGGTAGACACTAATTGAACACTATATACTATTAGAATAAACTCAAACAATATATGCTAGAGTTAATTACAGGTAGACATTGACTGCCAAGAGGTGGGGGCTTTCACATTGAGGTTAAATTCCAACTTTTCACAGTGCTGTGCTGTGCTGTGCTTTTGTGTGTGTGTGTGTGTGTGTGTGTGTGTGTGTGTGTGTGTGTGTGTGTGTGTGTGTGTGTTACAGAATGCCAGTCAGAACCCTGGTAGGGGTCTCTCGGTCTCTCCAGTAAACAGTACAGACAGCTGCTACTCACACTGAAAACCAATCCATCATCACTCACATTCTCACACACACTACACACACACTACACACTACACACTACACACTACACACTACACACTACACACTACACACTACACACACACACCAACAGCAGCTCCAGCCCGACTGCCATCAACTGAGAACCTTCAGAACCAAACCTGAATATACATGAGTGTCAGACACGCCACCCAGCTGAGCGAGAGACACTGCGAGAGAAGAAAGTGAGAGAGAAACGAGTGTATACTCTCACACACCCATCACTCAATCACCATCCCAACTCCACCTTACATAACTACACCATGGCGAGCTACACTGTTTTATATTAAACAAGGTGCAACACTTGAGCTAACCCATTTTTGGTCCAATAAAGGAAAGTGTGAAAGAACCTTTGCATAATTAAGCAATAATACACTCGAGGTAAGTGCTATAACATGTAATATTGGCACTGCTGTGCTGCAATCGTAGGCTCGTAGAGTGCCAATATTACATGTTATAGCACGAACCTCAAGTGTATTATTGTGATCATATCACAGTTCCATTATCACTGTTTATTGAAAGATTTTAAAGAGTTAAAGAGGAGGAGAAAATAGGATCTGTTTGGTTATAAAAACTCCGCTAGTTAAAATAGTTGCATTGCTGCTCTGTTTGTAGCTGTAGCGCTGTTTCGCTTAATACATGGAGAACATCAGTTACAGTGCATTACCGGCTGATAACGGCACCTATAGAACGCCTCTCAGCCAATCACATCGCAGGGTCAGAACTAACTGTGGTATATTTCTTAATAATAATTAGTCAAGAACAGTCATCACTTTCACAAAATGTATGTTTACCAATCCAAAAGTGTCTCTTTAATGGCATTTTTGCAAGATCCATTGTTAGTACTATGCTATAAAGAGTTTATACAGTTTTTTTTTATATTTATCTCGTTAACATCACATGTACAGCACCAGTCTAAAAGTTGACACACCTCCTCATTCAATGTTTTTTTTTATTGAATTTATTTATTTTTTTAAATTAAGACATTAAAAATGATTAAGGGACACGGAATTACGTAGTAAACAGTGAAAAAAAAGTGTTATTGCTCCACATTAATCTCCTGATCTAAACCTGATGAACTGAGATGGAGATTTGAGGTGATTTATTTAATTGGGATGAGCTGGAGCTTCACAGCAAAGTGAAGGAAAAGCAGTAGTTTTTTTTTTCAGCACCTCCAGAAACTCCTTCCTTTAAGACATTACATTACATTACATTACATTTGGCAGACGCTTTTGTCCAAAGCGACTTACAATAGTCAAGTACAATGTAAAATAAGTTTAAAGGTAAAACATCTTTGGATAGGGATAAAAGGAGGTCAAATAATAGGGGAATAATAGGATAGAGGAGTGAAGGAGGGGAAGAAGGAAATGAGGTTAGAAGTAGTTAGTGTGTTAGAGGTGTTAGGAGAGTAAGAGCTCTTTGAAGAGCTCTGTCTTCAGGAGTTTATTAAAGAAAGTGAGAGATTCTCCTGATCTGGTAGTGGAAGGTAGTTTGTTCCACCATTGGGGAACTCTGTATGAGAACAGTCTGGATTGCTTTGTGTGAATGTTTGTTTGGTAAAGCGAGGCGACGTTCATTGGAGGAGCGCAGCGGCCGAGAGGTAGCGTAAGCATTCAGGAGTGAGTGCAGGTAGGAAGGAGCCTGTTCTGTCATCACCTTGTAGGCGATAGTAAGAGCTTTGAATTTGATGCGAGCATCAACCGGTAGCCAATGGAGCTCAATGAGCAGCGGGGTGACATGTGCCCGTTTTGGCTGGTTGAAGACCAGACGTGCTGCTGAGAAAGACGCTGAGAAAACTATGCCAGGTAACTTTCCCTCATGAAGACACTGAGATTAAAATATCACCAAGAGTCTGCAGAACTGAACTCAAAGATACATCTGATACTCAGAATAATCTAAAGTAGAAAACAGATTCTATTTTATTTAACTTTTTTTTTTTTCACTGAATAATTCTTCATATGTTCCTGAAGAGCTTTAATATAGTCTTTATTTTCATGATATTTTTAAAATTGTAAATTTAATATTAAAGCACACACTAAATGAGCAGAAGTTTTTCTCAGGTACTGTATGCAAGTGTGCACACGTACTGTATGTATCCATATGTATGTATGTATGTATGCATGTCAGGTGTGTAGCTCAGCGGTGGTTTATTGAAAGAGTACGACTCCCTCAGCAGACAGCAGGGGGCAGTCAGCAGGAGTGCAGCGCTGGAGTGGAGAATACTTCATCAGTACTGCAGCAGTACTTCTGAAGAGCTGTACTTTCAGTAAATTCTGTGATAGATTTACTAATTTACCTAAAAAAGAAAATATATATTTATTTATAAACTATATGACAACACTTGTCACAGATTGATCAGTTTAGCACTAACCTTTTAAACGCTTGTTTAAGTTTTAAAGGGGACATATTATACCTGTTTTTACACAAGTTAAAATAGGTTTATGTAGGACTGAATGATTAATCGTTTATTTGAAATCACAATTTGAATGAACACGATTTTTCAATCGCAGGAGCTGCGATTTTAATTAGCCAATAGCCTTCAAAGTGTGTGTGAAGATGCAGCCTGCTCTTCCAGAGACGCACCACAACGTTGCAGCATGTGTGTCATGTCTCGCAATGTCTTAATTTTAGGTCTTATTTAGTTCTGTCCAATAATAAATAAAAGCTGTGACACTTTGAAAAATGTGGTTTAAAGAAAATAAATATTAACACATAAATGCATATTATGCATACACACAATTTGTTTTAATGTGTATTTTTATTATTATTATTATTATTATTATTATTATTATTATTCATTGCAACGCAATCCAAACAACAATTTTGTTGTTTCTTGAAATTAAAAAATAAAACTATGTGGAAAGAATACACGTTAAAAATGAAAAGGTTTAGGGTTTAATAGATTAAAACTAATCAGAATTTAAAACGCAATATTCTGTGAAAAGAAATCGCAATTAGATATTCTGACCAAATCATGCAGCCCTAGTTCTATGTACTATACAAAAACACTCACATAAAGATTAAGAGCTCACCAGCTCTCATTTTCCCAGTTTCAGTCCCTTTCAGAAAGAGCCGTTTAAGAGCTCTGGCACTTTTATGCAAATAAGCTGCTCCTTATTTAAAAGGAAAAGGAGGAACTTTATATTTGTGTTTGGTTTTTATCCCAGTATTACAAATCATGATGGTACAATCTCTACCGGTATTGAACTTAAAAAAAAAAAAAAAAAAAAAAAAGAAACGGTATTGTGACAACCAGAGACTGTAAAAAAGATGGACGCCGTGTCGCCGTTCCCATACATTCAATGAAAATGAAGCCAAAATCTTCCGCCATGTTGGCGATCCTGCCACCCGATTCTGCGCAGTAGAGACCAGAGGAGGGAGAAAGACTGTGGAGAGACAGCCTACTCATTTAAATAACCCCGCCCCTGAGGGCTGCCTCGCGGTCACAGACTGCAGAGCGGAGCGGGGCGGAGCTGACGGTCTGTTATTGGTCCCGCCCATAAGCAGCTCTTTTACCATAACCACACCTTTTTTGAATAGAGCTGAATAACGGTTTAAAAACCGAATTCTGTGGGGATATAAACATTTTACAATATAAGCAGAGGCTACACTAGCTGTTACACTTAAGTAATGGAGGTAGAATTACAGTATATTAGAAAAAATGTGATTGAAAGTTGTTCTGTTTTGTCATTGAAACCTATGGGGATGGGTGGAGTTACACAGCTTTCTGCAGCCGAACAGCAGGGGGCGCCCGACCTGTGGTGGCTTCACTTTTGAGAGAGGATGCTCTGTCCAGCTATATACAGTCTATGGTGACAACATACATACATACATACATATATACATATATATATATACACATATACATACATACATATATACATATATATATATATACACACATATATATACATACATATATACATATATATATATATATATACACACATACACATATATATGTATATATATATATATACACACATACACATATATATGTATGTATATATATATATATATATATATATATATATATATATATATATATATATATATATATATATATATATATATATATATACACACATATATGTGTGTGTGTGTGTGTTATGTAATGTATGTGTACATAATTAACATTGTTTTTCTTGTTTTATATTCTTTTGTCTAGCTCCTACTTGTTCATTTGTGTATTTTTATACTAGTATCTACTGTTTATTGGGTTACTGTTTACATTACTTTTTCTATATGCTTTAAAAAAAATCACGTTGCTGTAATAAGTAAATTTCCCCGATGTGGGATCAATAAAGTAAAATTTAATCTAATCTAACATCCGTACTGTTCCATTTAAAAAAAAAAGTTGTTTCTGGTATTTAACAGTGTTACATATGTTGGGGGTAATGATCGTGACTGGTGGCGTCTGGCTAGAATTGTCCTTGTAAATAGAAAGTGTGGCTCTGGCTGGAAACCAAACACAAATATCTTACAGATCAGTGCAGCGGTCTTTAGCTTCCAAGCTACATGACAAAAGTCATGGGACACGACGCAAATAACAAGTGAGGCAATAAGTAAATTAAAGAAAAGGCGAGAGCAAGAAAAAGCAAAAAAGAAAAAGAAGAAATGAGAGTAAAACAATTTCAAAAAGAGAGCACAAAAGAGGAAATTAAAAAGCAAGGAGAAAGTGTACCAGGAGAGAAGGAGAGCGAGAGCATAAGAGAAAATGAGAGAAAGAGAAGAGCGAGAGAGGAAACAAAACAGCAAAAACAGACAAAGCGAGAGAGCAAGGAACAAAAAGTGTAGGAGATAGAAGACAGAGGACGAGAGGAAGAGAGAGAGAGAGAGAGAGAGAGTGAAGTGAGCAACAGTGAGTGCATCATATTAGAGTGTAAGAACAGACAGGGCATGAGAGGGAGAGAGAGAGAGAGCGCGAGTGTAACAATAGAAGAGGAAAACATGTCACTGTGTAGAACAGTAGAGGGCCAACAGGGCGAGAGAAGAAAGCAACAGCGCTCAAAACAGACAGATACAGAAAGAGTGTGTGTGTGTGTGTGAGAGAGAGAGAGAGAGAGAAAGAGAGAGAAAGAGCGAGCGAGAGCGAGAGAGAGATACCCCATGCTGAGATCTCCACACAGCAGGGCTTCTCTTACCATGGAAATTCCTCTCCTCTTTCATCCCTCTCTCTCTCTCTCTCTCTCATCATACGTGTGTGTGTGTGTGTGTGTGTGTGTGTGTGTACATGTATGTCAGGTGTGTAGCTCAGCGGTGGTTTATTGAAAGAGTACGACTCCCTCAGCAGACAGCAGGGGGCAGTCAGCAGGAGTGCAGCGCTGGAGTGGAGAATACTTAATCAGTACTGCAGCAGTACTTCTGAAGAGCTGTACTTTCACAGTACTTCTTGATACTTTCTCAATTACATTCACAGAAAAAACATACAACATACAGCAGCACGTGTTTTACCTTGTACGAGTTCAAAAGTTCAGTTTCTAAACTAAAAAACCTGATAAAAATTTAACAAAACAAGTACACTGGCATGCCACAAGTCATGGGACAGCAATATGTACCGTATTTTTCACTGATTTCTCACTTAAAATCCTTTAATTTCCCCAAATAAAGGTTGTAGGGAGCAGTAAAGCCAGGAGTTTCAGTTTAGGTCTCCAGCACTGGGGCTGAAGTAGCATTAGCCACTTCCGCTATATTCACATTCAGAGGTGAGTATTAATTTATATCAGCCTGTAGCCTGTTCCTAACCCCTGCTAGCACTGCTGGAACAGCATTAGCTTTACCCACTAATCGTGCTAGCTCTTTCGCTGTTCAGAGTTGAGTATCATCGCCTGGAGTCTGCTACCAACCACGGCTAGCACTGCTGGGTGGCATTAGCCGCTAACGGTTAGCCACTAATGCTATTGCTCCAGCCTCAGTGCAATCTTATAATCTTATGTAGCCTTATGTATGAAAATAGACCAGAAAATAGACATTTGTTGATCTTGCGCCTCTTACTACACAACTTTTAGCCTAATTTTAACCTTGATTTCCAGTTTTAGTGAGACTGTGACAGCTGGCTCTAGTCTGTAGACTCTGGTGCAGTCAGTGGGAGTGAAAGTGGTTTAACGTATGATGTGCTTATTCACGATTTTAGCCTCAAAATAGCATCACAGTTCTACAAACGTGTGATGCAACAATGGTTTACATCACAATGGTATTAAAATGCTTCTCAGGTAACATTCCCAGCTAGACAAATACTAATAATTTGAAAAAATTTAAATAACTGAAAATTAAAACATTAAATTCAGTTAAATTCACAAGCAACGTTACCAGATCATTTACAAACGTTAAATGAAACCTTATAAGAACGACCAGAACACTTGACATGGTTCACCATTACGAGAACATATAAGGTATTGTTTTAGTTTGCAATACATTATGATATGTGGCATCAAATATGTGTATATTTACGGAAACATAGTTGCTCTAAACGACCCAAGACTCGTCCTCAATTTGACTTACTAAAGTTACTGCTTTATTATTCCACATGGTGGCGCTATAATCAAATGAATAGGGTTAATCTGTGTTGAACATTGGTTGTTAAAATCTGTGAACCTGACCCCAATAAATCCATAATAATTCCTGGTATTTGATTATTTATGAGTATTTTATCCTCTTCAGTAAAACAGATGCTGTAAAATATTTTAGAGATTTTAGATTTTCACAGTATGATGATAATACAATATCGTATCGTGAGATGCCCTGTGATTTACCCCCCTATCAGAGACCCTGCAGGAGCGTGTGTGATAAAGTTCACCCACCTGCCTGGATGATGAGCTTGGCGCACTCGTTACAGGGGAACAGAGCCACGTACATGGAGCAGCCCTTCACATCCGCAGAGTTCTTATTCATGATAGCGTTCAGCTCCGCATGACACACTGCAGCAACACACACCATCAGGAGAAGATTAATAACAGTACAATTAAGAAATAATAATAAATACATTGAATATGAACAAAAGTATTGAACGTGTGCATATACTGATGCAAAAAAAATCAATATACATTAAAATACCCCAATATGTTGTAATTGCATAAAAAGACAGCTTCATAAAAAAATAAGAGAGCACTTAAAAATTATGAGATTATTTGATTTTACCAAATTGAAAACCTCTGGAATATAATCAAGAGGAAGATGGATGATCACAAACTATCAAACCACCAAACTGAACTGCTTGAATGTTTATCCAAAAGCAGTGTGCAAGACTGGTGGAGGAGAACATGATGCCAAGATGCATGAAAAAAAAAACTGTGATTAAAAACCACCAGGGTTATTCCACCAAATACTGATTTCTGAACTCTTAAATCTCTTTATGAATATGAACTTGTTTTCTTTGCATTATTTAAGGTCTGAAAGCTCTGCATCTTTGTTATTTTTAGCCATTTCTTATTTTCTGCATATAATAAATAAATGCTTTAAATGACAATATTTTTTATTTGGAATTTGGGAGAAATGTTGTCCGTATTTTGCATTTTTATCATCATGACATTCTGGATCCTTGACTTCTGTTACAAATCTAAAGAAAATCTTGTTTTTTTTGTATCTCAGTTAGGGGTGAGCCATATAGATCATACGCTATAATAAAATTTCATTTTCATTTTGTTGCAGTAGTGTATCCTTAAAATATTTATTTTTTTCATGTTTTGTCATATTGCCAAGAGTATTATCGCAAAAATACCATGAAATATCGTGATATTATTTTTAGGGCCATATTGCCCACCCCTAATCAAGAGTATCAAAAATCAAAAGTGTTTATACTGGTTTTCTGGAGTATCTG
Organism: Astyanax mexicanus; assembly: GCF_023375975.1. Taxonomy (NCBI): domain Eukaryota; kingdom Metazoa; phylum Chordata; class Actinopteri; order Characiformes; family Acestrorhamphidae; genus Astyanax; species Astyanax mexicanus. The sequence goes on from NC_064414.1 coordinate 54,741,640, forward strand.
TTTCTACTGGCCATTGAAAATGCTCACTGTTGTGAGGATTTGACTGCATTCAGCAAAAGAGCAGAGCAGAGAGGGATGCAATCAAATTCTCACAGCAATGGAAGTCCATAATCTATAAGAAAGTCTACTCTGAATACGAGCAGGTGAACCAATAATTTTATCTACATAGTTTATAAAGAAACCTTAATGCTATAATTTAAGAACAGTAACATATACAGTAAAAAGTGAAGTGGGACATTAGTTGCTGGACTGTACATTCAATTCCGCATATATATGAATTTTATCTAAATATATATACATATTTTATTATTGTGTATAGGTTTTATTCATGTTAAATAAACATGCATATTTTTAACCATGTTTTATATATGATCAGATAGTCATTAAAGCATTTTACTATTAGTTGTACAGGGTATATACTGGGATTGTCTATGTGGCCGATAATGTTTGATTGATATTTTTAAAATATGTCTTTTCATTGTAAAATCCTGGCTGTTTGTCACCCTCTAGTGGCCGCACACTGACTCACACCAGCCTCAGCCACACTGTCCGGCCCAATCTACTGAAAACCAGCTAAAAGACACAGTTTGACACTTCCCTGAGTTTGCAGGAAACGACTGCATCACCAGAGTAAAACCTACAGTGTTCTGAAATTTCCAGGAACCATCAATAAAACACAAGAAAAAAAAAATCAAAAGGTGCTTTCTGGACACAACAGACAGAAAACAGACACAAGAGAACTACCAGCACCAGCAGCAGCAGCAGTCTCTACTGAACCACCACAACTGAAGATCGCTGAGGTTTTTACACATTAATAATTTTTTTACAGATTTTCTGTCTTTTATCGATGTTAGTAATCAACTCTGTTGATTACACCATCTGCCCTGAATAAAACTACACCCATTTTAAGATTATCCACATCCAGACCACACCCACCATCCAAAACTTGTGGGAGTTTTTCTCAAACTGACAAATATGTCCAGTAACAAAAAGCCTATACTCTATACTTTACTGGATTTATCATCTGAATGTTCTGCGTCTTACATTTTAATAACAGCCTCGTTACTCCTGTTTCATTTCAGCTCGTTTCCATTCCAGCTTCTCATTGTTTATTAAAACCCCTATCCAAATAAATCTCTCCATCCAGATAGAGTGAATCTGATTGTAATTGGATGTAGAGAACTATAAACATATACCATTCCCACTCCCTATTAGTTTATATCAGGGGTTCTCAACTTGTTTCAGCTAGAGACCCACATTTTCTCCTGGTCACCAAGCCATGACGCACGTTTATAGAATACAAACAAATTTATTCCTGAAAAATAGCCTTCAAAAACCCATTTAAAACAAACATATACATGCAAAGGGAAATAAAAGCATTTTCTTTTAAGACAAGAAATAGGAGGAACATGACAACAGCATGCATAAAAGTTACTACAGTAAAACTTAATATCAATTTAAATCCAATGTTTATTTCAGTGTAATTCAGATATAGATATGAGCAGTATTAAAGCCACGACAAGACATACAGAGCTAAAATATTTTACGATTCATCACAAACTTTGAAGCCATTTTCACAACACACAAGATTTATAACAATATTTGAGTTATTTTTAATATTTTCTCCCAATTTATCTGGCCAATTGTCCCACTCATTTACCTGCTACTCAGCTGTATAGCCCCTATCACTAGTGATCACACAACACCAGGAGGGTGAAGACTAGAACATGCCTCCTCTGATACATGTGAAGTCAGACTCCGCCTCTTTCTGCATTCAGCATTACCGAGCAGCATCTCAGCGCTAACGCTCGGAAGAAAAGAGCAGCGACTCGGTTCTGATACAGCAGCTCACAGACGCAGTCTTGTGCTGATCCACATCACCCTAGGAGTGATGAAGGGAAAGAGAGAGAGCCCCATCTACTGTACTACTGTACCCACCCAGAGAGAGCAAGGACAAATTGTGCTCTCCCGGGGCTCTGGCAGCTGATGACAAGCTGCATGACGTGGATTTAAACCAGTAATCTCCCGATCATAGTGGCAGCACTTTAGACCCCTGAACCACTCGGTGCCTCTAGCACAGTGATTTTTATTCAGTTTTTGCTGCACATTATCTAATTTAACAGGGTTTCTTACAGTCTTCATAGCATTTTTCTCAATATGCTGCTTGAATTATACTGACGATACAATAGGAAAATTTCACAATATGATAAAATCTTCAAATTCAGCTCTATTCTGAAATGTATATGAGCTCAAATACAGATCTAAACCCTGCAGCAGCTGGACAGTAAACGCAGCAGCTCATCAGGAGCTCTATTATTCCGGGTTTTAAGAGGAGCGAGAGGTTTTTAATGAGGAGAACGCACTCGGCCCTCACTGTTCTACAGCAGCAGGTCTCTGCTCTACACCGCAGCCTGTCCCCGGGGGGATCTGAGGGTCTCTACAGGAGACCAACACACAGATGGTGAGGGTCCTCCCACAGCTGTCCAACCAATTACAGAACAAAACAGATTAATAAAAAAAAAAAAAATAGATCACAGTTTCTCCAGAATTAATATCTGCAGGAATACCTACGTTTACACCTGAACCTGAGCTGCACAATATACTGTATCAGTATCGTTATCCCAATGAGGGTATGGTCAAATTTACCTTAAATTAAATGTACTGTCTGATACAAAAGTACACTTTAAATTTAATATTAAATTGACATACTTACTAAAGGTTATTGGGAGATTCTGGAAGATTATACAGTACCAGTGAAAACTTTGGACACACCTTCTTATTCAGTGCTTTTATTAAACTTTCCTACATAGTAAATGAATAGTGAAGTGATCTATCAGATTATGAAGGAACACATAATGAATCATGTAGAAACTTAAAAACAGTGTTAAACAAACCAAAATAAATAAATACTCTGTGAGGAAGCATTTAGATACTCTTATCTGGGGAGGCTGGTAACTCTGAAACTTATCTTGTACAACAGAGGAAACTCTCACTCTTCCTTTCCTGGGGCGGACCTGATGAGTGCCAGTTCCATCAGTATAATGTTTTCGATAGTTTTTGCTGTGAATGCACTTGAAGATACTTTCAAAAATCTTGAATTTCATCTTTTCAGTTTGACTTACCTTCATTTCTTATTTAGTTGAGTAGTTCTTTCTTCTCATAATCTGGATTCGAACATTACTCAAATATTCACTATTCACTGTATACCTGTAACTCTACCTCTTCACTACTTTACTTTAACTGATGCTCTCAAACACTTTATTAAGAGACAAGAAATTCAAGTAATTAACTCTTGATGAGTTCAGCACAGCTGTTAACTGAAAGCTAACTGGATTCCACGTGACTCTACCTCATAAAACTGACTGAGAAAGCCCAGCAAGGACGTGCAAAACTGATCATCTGGTTTGTTTTAACACTTTACTAAATAATTCCATAAGTTTTTCTACATAGTTTGGGTGACTAATATTAATCTACAATGCAGAAAATTTTAAAATACCAAAAAAAACACTCACTGAGTTTAAGTTGCATGTAAACTATTGATTACTGTAGTATCGTATAAGTTATCCATTTATACATTATCGCATTATTAACATCATGACATGCTGGAGCATCAACTTCTAGTGAAATCTGGTAGAAATTGTTGTATAAAATATTGCACATTTATTTTTTCCCCTAAATATAGTGCAGATATATTTCTTACACAACCCAACATCTTCCCTCACACCCAGAGATCACTTTTTAACTGGACAATACAGGTAAGTATCCTTAGTGTTATTATGTTTAAATCAGTACAGTAGCTGGAATCAGAGCTATTTTTTTCTGTTTTGCAAGGTAAAAGGCATTTAAAAAAAATAAATAAATAAAAATAAAAATAAATTATATATATATATATATATATATATATATATATATATATATATATATATATATATATATATATATATAGTTTAGCAAATGTATTTTAAGATATAAAGTTAAAAAGATTTATAATACGTTAACTAAATTGCAAACAAAGCACAGCACTGCTGAGAACCTCAAAATTAACAGAAATTAACTGTATGAATGTATTAATTAAAAAAAATTATGACTGAGGAGATCTGTGCTGATGCAGTAGCCATAACAAGCTGACAAATCAAGCTTTTTGTGCATTTTTTTTAAAGACAAAAGTTACAAATTCTGTGAGATTTTCTATTTTATTTTATTTTATTAGTGATGTAAAATATGTTGAATAAAAGAGTAGTTTGGAGTATTTTAGCATCTCTCCATTTAAACAGACAGGAGGCTGGTCTTGTATGAGGGTATAAAACACTCATGTAATGCAGGAACTCACCGTACGGGTACTTGGTGTCCAGTTTGTCCTCAGCAGATCGAGACCAGGGCATGAGGTCATCGTCACAGCCGTTCGGCATCCCGTTATATCCGATCCCCACGATCTTATTCTCCTGATTCACGATACACGCTCCCACCTGCACACAACACACTATATTACAACAGTGATTATAAAAAATAAAATAAAATCCACCCCTAAAAACATACATTCAAAAAACATACACACAGGCCTGCCACTGTAATATTAATTACATTATTGATTTTTCATACAGTAAATGGACATGCCTTCAATAATATTTGTTAATAATGAACAGTATTTTAGCTGGTCATGCTAAATAACCAGTGCTTCAATTATTGCAACTCAAAGAGTGTGAACAGACGGCAGTAGGTGAAGAATTAATGATGAATTAAACATTCTGTCTTTAAAAATGGTATACTTGCTGTGTTATGCTATTATACTATGGTTTTCTATACTATGGGTACCTGAGAACTGGGATCTTTACTCCTCTGAGCCGAGAGGAACGCAACCGCCATAAAATACTCCGGCCACTCCAGATAATCCTGCCTCTTCCTCGTCACCGTCACCTCACTGAGAGAGAGAGAGAGAGAGAGAGAGAGAGAGAGAGAGAGAGAGAGAGAGAGAGAAACGGATCATTAGTCAGAAACATTTAACATTCACAGACGTTAAATTCACATGGGAATAAAACGACAGATAAACGAGTGCAGGTCAAACACAGTTTTTTTTTTGTTTGTTTGTTTTTTTTGTTATTGTGCCCTGAGATAGTGACCGACTACTTTTGCTCCCCATTTGTTTTTAACAGGTAAAAAAAAAAAAGTTTATGAACAAAATTGGACATAAGATTAGAATAACGTGACTTTTTGACTTAAATTACTTAAAATAATAATATAAAAAAAAAGGTTTATAGCCTTAAAATTAGAACATTTTACTTGCTGAAATGTATTTGTCAAAGGTGAAATAAAAATATATACTTCAGCTCACTTCTCACAAATATTCTCCAGAACAATGAATCAGATTAAAATTATCAGTGCATATAAACTGCTTAATAATAGAGGAAATAAAATAACTGAAAAACACGAATCCTTACTAAGTACCAACCAAGCAGGGTACCCAACTTTTCTTTTATTGTTTTGTACACAGTAAACAAAGTAATCTTGTTTCAAATAAAATAAAAAACACATATTTCTAAACAATTTTAACTGTATGTTTAATCACAGTAAATCCACAGAGATTTATTTTGTCAGAGAGAAAGTCTGCTGTGTGTCCGCCAGAGGGCGCCACTGAGACTGTTCAGAAATGAATGAAAGTCTACGGAGCATTTTTTTTTTACAGTTAAAATGCAATTTTATAATAATTCCACTTAAATTCCATACAAAGCAATTAACATCATTAGGCAGAATAAAATATTTTAGGCTGTAATTCCGTCCTAATCTAAGAATAATGCACGTTTGGAGACTTATACAGTCTTTTGGTGTATAATTTAAGAAACAAATATATGGCAAAATAAAGATAGATAGTAAAATAGTGTTTTTCTGCAAAAAATAAATAATTAATCAAAATATCTCAGCAAGAAACGAGACAGCGTTGTTATTGTAATTGTTTGTATTTAGCTAGATAACCTAGCTAACTAGTATAGTTTTTTTTTTTTACTTTGGCAAAACGAAGACCAACATTTAAAAATAGAGTTATTTCCGCGATTGTATACATTTATTTGCAGCAGAAATAATCAATCAACATCTTAAATCTAGACTTCTAAAGTGAATAAACCTCCCTCTGTTTAGAATTCAGATTAAAACAATAATAAAACGTGTCTAAAAGCAGATTTTATACAGTTTTCTGCTTCCAACATTCAGCAAACCGCACAAACTCACCCATTACATGAATAAGCCGCTTTGGTCTCCACTTTATCCATCGTTTAAAGCCTCCAAACGGCGTTAAAACTGTTTTTTATCAGTTTAATTTTGCGAGTTTTCGCTCTAAACACGTTCAGATTTAGCAGCTCACGCCGGCTGGAGTAGCCAGAACTCCCGCGAAAATGACGTCAAGCACGTGACTACTTTATGAGCGTCAGCGCTGCGCTGAATTTGCGCAGGCGCATAAAAGTGGCCACAGAGCATGTTGAGGGAGAGACTGCGCAGTTCCCGGCGCCCCCGCTTTATTAGGAATACCTAAAACCGCCGCTAGAGGAAGCCCGCGAGAGAGACCTGTATGAATGGGAGTGAATGGAAGATAAAAGGTTAAAAACTGTAATATTTTTTTATTGGCAACTAGATATAGTTATATAGTTTAAAATATGTTTAGTAATAATATTTATTGGCCAGTTTAATGTTTTTATTAGGTTCAAAATACATTTGCAAAATAGTTAACACATTTTTTTTATTTGTTTTTTTGTTTTTTTCCCCAGCCCACCTGTTCCCAGGCACTACCCTGACGGCAAAAAACATTGAATAAACATTATTTTTTGGTTGTATTACATATTTTAAGGTTTATGAGGACAAAAAAACTTTATAGACTAATAGACACAATTAGTGTTGAAATTCTGGCATTGGATCAACGTTTATTTAACGTCTTATATACTTACTTTAATTATTTTATGTGAAAGGTGTTCCCCTCAAATTATAATATTAATATATGAATAATAATAATAATAGTTATGTAAATGCCTCTTTCAAAACTAAATAGAACAACATATCTATGAGAATAGAATACACAATAAACACATGTATTATAAGTACAGTTTAATACAAACCATACATATAAAATCCATGTGCACAAAAAAAAATAATGTTGGAGATTAACATTGTATCAATGCATTAAAGATGGAAAAAATAATGTTGTTTTAACATCCTTTTACTATCTGGGAAGTAAAAGCTGGTGTTGATGTGGTGTTTAAGCTATCAGCTTAAAGAACTTTATCTAAGTAATGATGAAAATCACTTTTAACCACTATTCAAAACGTTTCTACTATACCAGTTAAACCAGTTTGACAGGGAGGACCATCACAGTCACCACAGCATAAAAATAAGAAATGTGTGAGAGAGCTACACCGCTCTCCCCGCAGCAACATTTCTTTCGGCTTTGGGGCCACGGGGCCGAGCGACGCTGAGAGTCTGAGTTAAGGGAAGTTTAAGGGTTAACTTTATCTAGCACTCAATGCTATATATTTCCTACTAAGGCAGTATCTCACATTTTGTCCTTTGAGTTTTGAATCTGTAAAATTGACTGTGGGGGAACGCAGCTAGGCGTACTCTGCTGAAGTGCTGTTAGCCAATCAGAGATTATATATTTGCATTTATGTAGTGGTTGGTGTGGCACAGTGGATAACACCACTCCCTGCTCCCTGCCCTGAGCTACCACATCATTTCCCGGTCTGGGTGACTGAATGTTGTGCTACACCAATAAGAGTCCTTGGACAAGACTCCTAACACTACATTGGTCCACCTCTCTAATAGGAATAACTTTGTAAGTCACTTTGGATAAAAGTGTCAGCTAAATGCCGTGAATGTAAAACGTAAAATATGAATATTCATAATAAAAGAGCCGAAATCCTGTTTTCTTCAGAGACCTCTAATTTAGTGATCTAAAGCAGAGCTAAAGTCAAGTTAAGAAGTTTTATTTTTAATACTGCATATGTACAGGGCATACAGAGAATTAAAATGACAGAGAAAATACAGATTGTTTTAATTTCCTTCCCAAAAATTACAGCAAGAACAGAAAATAAGATTATAAATATAAAAGAACGGGAGACACAAAATGTACAATACAACAGGGACACAGATATAAACATATGTGAGACAAAAGACAGAAGACAATAGTGCAGTAGTGATGAGAGGGCGATTAAAGAGGGAATGAGAGTACAAATATAAACAGAACCCGTATAACATTAGTGCAAATAAGGCTGGTAAAGTGAATGAGTGCATTCCCTTATTAAAAGTTCAGAGGAATTCAAGTGAGTATGATAGAAATAGAAACATCTGAGCATTTTTTTTTCTACAAAAAAACGTGGATTTAATTCAAACTAGAGACACAACTAGACATTTTAAAATGAATTAAAAAACGATGGAATGAGAGCTGCAAAGTATCTGCGCAGAATCAGAGCGGCGGATGTGTGCACGCGCCCACAGCAGTGGGGAAACCGCGCACGCGCGTGAACGCAACACGGTGTTTCGAAACTCACCTAGACCAATCAAATACCGCAACAGAGAGATACTTCCGGTACACACAGCCCTTTACCAGAATACACTCGTACAGCCTTATATACAATATATACATATATACTCACCACACACACACACACACACACGCTGGCACGCGCTGCGGTGATCATCACTTACTAACTGAGATTAATGATGGGTCCGGTCCAGATCCCCCACCGAACACTCTGACACCAGAACCAGCGGAACCAGCGGAACCAGCAGGACCACCCGACCCGGGATCAGAACCAGCACAGAGCCGCCCAGCCGAGCCCTGAACCCGGTAACTACCCGCTCCCATACACGCTACTATATAACTTACTATATATATATATATATATATATATATATATATATATATATATATATATATATATATATATATATATATATATATATACTATACACACCCTCACAGTATTCACTTTCACTATACATACACACTCACGCTCACTTTCTACATATACACTCTTATTATACACTTTTACTCTATACATGCTATCACTATACAATTTAACTGTATACACACATTATATATATATATATATATATATAATGTGTGTATACAGTTATATTGTATAGTGATAGCATGTATAGAGTAAAATGTACAATATATATATATATATATATATATATATATATATATATATATATATATATATATATTGTCGCTCTCCAATGAAAAACAAGTATCTCCACAACGTCATCTTTACAGTAGAGATAAAAAAAAAAACCTTCTAAACGTTCAATGGAAGTCAATGTAAAAAAGAGTTTATTTCAGATAATTTAAAAGTATTTATTTTGGTCTGTTCATCAATAAATTTGGTCACAGTTTAAAGGGTTCAGTTTGTCTGTTCAAATTATGTAATAAAACTAAAAATCGACAAAAATGGAGATACTTGTTTTTCATTGCACAACGATTAAATACTTAATACATACATACATACACACACATGCACAATCATTTTCTACATATACACTTATTTACTACATACTCCCTCACTACACAAACATACTCACACTATATACTACACACTGTCACTACAGACACTTCCTGTCACATACACTTTCAACATATGCAAGCTATCAGTATACAGACTTTTACTATACACACTCTCACTTGCTCTATACACTTTTACTTTCTAACCACACTCTCACTGCACACACACACACACACACACACACACACACACACAACAGCTCTGCAGCCAAAAGAGTATTGAGTATAGAAAAGAACACAAGGTTGATCATCTGAAGCGTACTGTATCATCTGTCAGACATGGTGGAGGTAGTGTTGTGGGGGGTAATTTCTATCCGCTAACATATTTGGTTTGCTGGTGTTTGTTGGTACTATTCTGTTTTTTAGAGTAGTACTACTCTGTTCCTCGAGGTGTTTAGTTTAGTTTAGTTTAGATTAGTTTAAAACTGTGGAGGAACCCCTTTAATGTGCTTTAAGGAAGCATCATCAATAGGTTTCTAGAAGAAACATGTTTCCTGGTGGTTCCTAAAGGATGTTTAGGGGTTCCTCCACAGTTTAAAACTGTAGAACCTCTAAACATTCCTCAATATTCAGATATAATCCTACTAAATGTGGCAAACATTTTAGAGCTAAAATTAAAAAATCTAAGGTCAGTACATCTAGTCTTCAGCCTCAGTGTCAACAAATATATGTGTCCATAAAGGGAAGATCAGAGTGTGTTTTGTATTTACTGCAGTTGAGTAAAAGTAAAAAAAAAGGAGCTCCACTGACTGATTAAAACCCTGACAACAGTCAACAAAATACCACATATCACCGCCACCCCACTCCCACAACAAAAACACCTCGCCCAGAGCCTTGAGGAATCAAAAAGTAAAATATCAAAAATAAAAAAGTTCTTTTTTTTCTGATATTTATAAGGATTTATAATTATGTTCAGTAGACGGACTTAATAATTGATGCTTAACATAGCAGATCTAGAATCCTGCTGTTTAAGAATTTGACAGATACACCTAATGCCCTTTCTCACATCCTGCAGTTTTGGAAATAAAAAATGAAAACAGAAAAAAACACTTTCAGAGCGCACCTGACTCTTAAAACGAATGAGACTGACACGCTGATTGGTTTATTTCACGTTACGCCCAAAAACGCCCATGATTAATTAAGAGAAATAGTACATTCCTTTTTGAGCTGTGCAAAGGCGTATTTTTGCGCCCTCATGATTCCAAAGACACATTGACACTCCCTAAATCAAATTGCGTAATACGCAAATGCCCGGTGCTCTATAGAACGCTAAAATAGGGCCCAAACTGTATTTGCGGCTCCCAGTGTTTTCTTTTACGTGGAAACCGGGTCCAAATGGCTCTTTGGGTGTTAAAGGTTGCCGACTCCTGATCTGAACATTACCAACTCTCAGATAATACTGCTAGAAAGTGCTTTTCACAACAAACAAGCAAAATAATCAGAAGATTCTGATACTAGTAAGTTTAGCTGATCACTACATTTAGTATAAGGGGGACTGTGATGATACATTTTCTGGTGGCCCATACCTGAAAACTTGTGTGTTTGTGAACAGGTTGAAGATGCCCATCGACAGGCAGCGGATGAGGCCATGGCTGGAGGAGCAGATCAAAAGTGGGAAGATCCAGGGCCTGCAGTGGGTTAATAAGGTAATCTATAAAAACGTATATATTCTATTAGCATAATCCTGCATTAAGTGAATCAAATTTGATTCAATTTGTGAAATTCATGTTTTTCGGCTTAAATTGGTCATAAAATGTGATCTGAGCGTCATCCCAGTCAAGAATACAGTCAAATAGATCTCTGGAAAAAATGAAGAGAGCACTTCAGTTTCTGAATCAGTTTCTCTGATTTTGCTATTTATAGGTTTATGTTTGAGTAAAATGAACATTGTTGTTTTATTCTATAAACTACAGACAACATTTCTCCCAAATTACAAATAAAAATATTTTCATTTAGAGCATTTATTTACAGAAATTGAGAAATGACTGAAATAACAAAAAAGATGCAGAGCTTTTAGACCTCAAATAATACAAAGAGAACAAGTTCATATTCATAAAGTTTTAAGAGTTCAGAAATCAATATTTGGTGGAATAATCCTGGTTTTTAATCACAGTTTTTTTATGCATATTGGCATCATGTTCTCCTCCACCAGTCTTACACACTGCTTTTGGATAACTTTATGCTGCTTTACTCCTGGTGCAAAATTCCAAAAAAGCAGTTCAGCTTGGTTTGATGGCTTATGATCATCCATCTTCCTCATCGTTTTTAATCGGTTTCTTATTCTTTTTCCAGAGCTGTATAATGTGCCTAAGATAATAACACAAAAAAAGTTTACAATGATTCATGTCTTTATTATGAATAACCAAAAAAAACATCATAATGCTAATGGAAAAGGAATGTGAATACTTGTGTTAATGACCTTAAATAAGCAAATAAAAAAAAATATTTTAGTCTTATTATATGTGAAGTCTTGCTTGTTTGTTGACTAGAGCTACTTTGTCTGATAATAAAAACCACTGAAAACTTTAGGAGTTTGCTCCTCACAAGAAGAACGCGCGGCATGCTTTGCTAAAAAAGAGCTTTCAGAGGATCTATGATCAAAAAATGTCGATTTACATGAAGCTGAAAGGGTTACACAAGAGATTTTCACCAAGAACTTCACCAGTCTACAGTAATACAAACAATCTACAGATGGAGACAAATTTTGGACTGTGTCAGTTTGTACTCTGCTAAGAAGGAAATACTATCTAACACTATCACTATATTTACATCTGCAGAACTGATATTGAGAAGGATGCTGATATGCATATTAACCTTTTAACACATCACAGAAACTTCTGCTGTGTGCCAAGATCATTCTTAAGAGTGTGAGATGAGCTGCATGTGTTTTGTACTGTGTACTGTAAATATATATATATACAGTGCCCTCCATAATTATTGGCACCCCTGGTTAAGATGTGTTCTTTAGCTTCTCATAAATTGAGTTTTGTTCAAAATAATATAGGACCACGATGGAAAAAAGTAAAGTCCAACCTTTAACTCAAGTAAATTTTAAGGGGGAAATAAAATCCCTGACTAAGAAATAATTATTCTTCATAAAATCACCTGTTCCACAATTATTGGCACCCCTAACAATTCTTAGGAAATAAATTTAATAAAAGTATTTCTGTCACTTCTACAGTAGTTTACGAAGTTGATCAGAGTATGTAGGAACATTTAATTAGTAACTCACAACTTCCTGTTTCCCTGGGGTATAAATATGACGTGACACAGAGGCCATTTATCTTCAACATGGGAAAGACAAAGGAACATACCATTCAAGTGAGGCAGATGTGTGTTGACCTTCACAAGTCAGGCAATGGCTACAAGAAAATCACTACTCGCCTACACCTGTCCATATCTACTGTCAGAGGAATTATTAAGAAGTTTAAAACAACTGGAACAGTGGTAAACAAGCCTGGACGAGGACGCAAGTTTATTTTGCCACCACGCACAGTGAGGAGGATGATAAGAGAAATAAAAAGTTCTCCAAAGCTCACTGTTACAGAATTGCAACAAATGGTAGCTTCTTGGGGTCACAAAGTCTCCAAAACAACCATCAGGCGCTATCTACATGCCAACAAGCTGTTTGGGAGGCATGCACGGAAGAAACCATTTCTCACTCACAATCATAAACGCAAACGTTTGGAGTTTGCTAAGCGGTACTATGACTTCAACTGGGACCGTGTGCTTTGGTCAGATGAAACAAAGATAGAGCTTTTTGGCAACAAATGCTCTAAGTGGGTCTGGCGTAACACAAGAGCTGAGTATGCAGAAAAGCACCTCATGCCCACTGTGAAATACGGCGGGGGATCAGTGATGCTGTGGGCCTGTTTCTCTTCTAAAGGCCCTGGGAACCTTGTTAGGGTGCATGGCATCATGAATGCTCTAAAATACCAGGACATTTTAAAACAAAATCTGGTGGCTTCTGCCCGAAAGCTGAAGATGGGTCGTCACTGGGTCTTTCAGCAAGATAATGACCCTAAACATGTGGCCAAATCTACACAGAAATGGTTCACCGCACACAGAATCAAGCTCCTCCCATGGCCATCTCAGTCCCCAGACCTCAACCCCATTGAAAACCTGTGGGGTGAGCTGAAGAGGAGAGTGCAGAGGAGAGGACCCAGGTCGTTGGATGATTTAGAGAGAATGTGCAAAGAGGAATGGTCAAAGATCCCTCTTTCTGTATTCTCCCATCTTGTGAAACATTACAGGAGAAGATTAGGTGCTGTTTTGTTGGCAAAAGGGGGTTGTACAAAGTATTAACATCAGGGGTGCTAATAATTGTGGCACACATGATTTGATGTTAAATAATTATTTCTTAATGTGGGATTTTTTTCCTACTGAATAAATTCACTTGAGTTAAAGGTTGTATTTTACTCTTTTTTTTTTCCATCGTGGTCCTATATTAATTATGGAGGGCACTGTATATATATATATATATATATATATATACATTGTATTGTAGTCTCTGTATGTAGCAGAGTAATCAAATTATTAAAGTATTTTAATAAGTACTATATAAAAATACCTGAGAGTAAATATGTCTTACTGTTAACGCAAACTTCAATAGTAGTGCTTGAATGTTTGTGAACCTTTCATGAATGTTCTGTCTTATTGCATAAATATGATCTAAAACATCATCGGATTTTCACACAAGTCCTAAAAGTAGATCAAGAGAACCCAGTTTAGCAAACAAAACAAAATTATTTTAATTAGTCATTTATTTATTGAAGAAAATTATCTGATATTACATATTTGTGGGTGGCAAAAGTATGTGAGCAATGGAAAACATCAGGTGGGTCATGCAACAAGACGATGACCCTAAGCACAACCCCAAGTTGTTCTAACAAAGAATGGTTCAAGAGGAATAAAGGTAATGTTTTGGAATGGGACCAAGTCTAAGTTCTGACCTTAATCCACAGGAAATGTTGAGGAAGGAGCTGAAATGAGCCGTTAATGTGATGAAACCCAACCACATCCCAAAGTTGAAGCTGTTCTGTACTGAGGAATAGATTTAAATTACTCCCAAGAGGAAACGTTGATGTTTAGTTCAGTTATTGCTGCAATGAGGGAAATCACATATTTTGGCCGCTCAGAGATGTGTAATATTGGATCATGTTCCTCAATAAATAAATAAGGAAGTATAATATTTTAGTTTCATTTGTTTAACTTGGTTCTCCTTATCTACTTTTTTTTTTGTTGAAAATCTGATGTTTTAAGTCATATTTACACAGAAATATCTAAAGAAAATATCTAAAGTAATCACAAACTTTCAATCACATCTATATTTATTTATTTATTTATTTATTAAACAGGAGGCGAAGATATTCCAGATTCCGTGGATGCACGCTGCGCGACACGGCTGGCATCTGGATAAAGATGCTCCACTCTTTATGAACTGGGCCATTCACACAGGTACCACTGATCATTCTCACTGCTATACTGCTGCTGCACAGTTTTTTACAGTTATACATTTTTACATGTATGGGATTTGTAGATGATGTTCTCATCCAAAGCGATTATAAAAGGTTATTCCTGTTACAGAGGTGGGCCAGTGTAGTGTTGGGAGTCTTGCCCATGGTCTCTTATTGGTGTAAAGCAGTATAGTTACTAGGGTTGCATGATATTGGGGAAAAAAGTACATTGCAAATGTTCTTTTTTTTTTTTCGACGATATACAGTATTGTGCAAAAGTTTTAGGCACCTGTGGGAATTTCATTAAAGAAAAAGCTTCTTATCTGTGCAGTAAGTGTTTATTAGCTCAGTAAAACACATTACAGCATTACAATAAATACAAACAGCAATTTTACCAAAAGCCAAAAAAGTTTTCCTTAAAACAACATCTCCTAATCTCTCCTCCTCATCTGAGTTTAATAGAGTTATTTCTAGTTCTCATCATATTAATCATCACCTGTTGTGGTAAATCAAACCTTACTAATGTAAAATCAGGTGAGCTGCTGACGGAACTGAACATAATATACACATGCTGGCTGAGGAGCATCCAGGAGAAATCTGGAATCTCTAAACTTTATTCTTCAGCTCGGCTCACAGGATACAACCTGCTTACCTGAAAATGAGAATTCCTTGTAACGTTTTACTGTATTTGTTTATTTGCATCTGTTTAAATCATATTTGGTGCTTTTTTCAGGCAAAAACACTCATATTGCTGAGATAAATGAATTAGTGTAATTTGCTTAGGTGCCTAAAACTTTTGCACTGTACTGTATATCAGAATATTGAACAATACAGGGCCCATGACATCAACAGTCTTGCCCCCACACACGCACTGTCTCGCGTCCGGACTGGTCAAGAGCTGAGCCAGCGCCCAACATTTAAAACCAGAGGAAAACAGCAAATGCAATGACTATGCTTAAATCAGGGGTGTCCAAACTACGGCCCGTGGGCCATTTGCGGCCCGTTTCCTTTTTTGGAGCGGCCCGCGAGGTATTTTATAAATAGAATGAAAGTTGGCCTGCTGTTAATCAGGTTTTTATAATGTGAGATTCAAAGTTTTAACGCTAGGTGTCAGAAACGAGCCAAAGAGTCAAAAAGCGGAGAGGGTGCGCATTTCTAGTGCAGAAAAACGGGCCAAAGAGTGTAAAACCGGAGAGAGGGCGCATTTCTAGCGCAGAAAAACGGGCCAAAGAGTCTAAAAGCGGAGAGGGTGCACATTTCTAGCGCAGAAAAATGGGCCAAAGAGTCTAAAAGCGGAGAGGGTGCACATTTCTAGCGCAGAAAAATGGGCCAAAGAGTCTAAAAGCGGAGAGGGTGCGCATTTCTAGCCCAGAAAAATGGGCCAAAGAGTTTAAAAGCGGAGAGGTTGTTAAGAAACATCATGAAATGATGACTGTCAAAGATAGATAAAGATAATAAGTAAAGTAAAATGGTGTGTAAATGAAATAATCAGGAAAATGTATTATTTAAAGTGGTATATTTCATTGTTTTATTACAGAGTCTGTGGCCCGTGACTTCAAATATATTTCTCCTTCTGTCCCCCAACAAAAAAAGTTTGGACACCCTTGGCTTAAATGATATATCGTGCAACCCTAATAGTTACTTTGACTGGGAAATTAACCCCAGTCTCCCACATGATGTGGTAGCTCACTGGCATGCACTGGTGTTATCCACCAAATACCGTAGAATTAAATGTTTAGGATTTAATCCCAGACATTTAGAGTAGGTTTGGTGTAAAATTGCCTCTCTTCCTGCAGGAAAATACCATCCTGGAGTGGACAAGCCCGACCCCAAGACATGGAAGGCCAACTTTCGCTGTGCCTTGAACTCCCTGCCCGATATTGACGAAGTAAAAGATAAGAGCTACAAAAGAGGAAACAATGCCTTTAGAATGTACCGCATCCTCTCTCCTGCCGAAAAAGCTGCTAAAAAAGGTACGGTTAACCTCAACCAATCACCAACCACCACACTGCAGCCAGACATACAGCCGCATGAAAACGCTTCTGCACTTCTGCTCAGAATATCTGTTAGTGTGAACTAACACACACTCTGATAACGGGCTCTATCTTACACCCTGGCACGTGTCACATCGTGATGCTCATTGCTGTCTTACACCCCGCCAACATTTATTTTTTTACACTATTCCTCCTGACTGGTTTAAATAGCAGCAGTGTCTCTGAATATATCTACACTGATGGGCGTGGTGGTCTGGAAATGAGGTGTGTTCAGGTACATTTCTGGTGTATTGCTATCTTGGCAGCAGAAAACACAGGTGCACCGCGTGTGCACCCCCACTTATTACACACACATGAACACACAGCAGCACAAACCCAACTTTTACATCAAAAATAAACAGAATAGTAAATAAAATAACATTGCTGTTCCCGTAAATGAGCTGCTGGAGCTCCTTCACAGCGTCAACCAGCAGCTCAGTTTCCTCTGCTGAGAAGAGTTTGTTGAACACGTCCAGGTAGCTGCACCGTTACAATAGCAATCCCCTGGGTTCTCAAAGTCAGAGCGAACCTGACTCTAAAAAGGGAATGATGAGCCAGAGACACTCTGATTGGCTTATTTTTTCAAGTTACGCCCAAAATTAACCACACCCATGATTAATTAAGAGAATTAGTACATGCTGTTTGCGTGTTTCGAGCTGTGCAAGGTGTACTTTTCCTGACATTACGATAGCAAAGACACACGCCCTAAATCAAGCTTTACGGTGCAGTATAGATCACTAAAACAGGGCCCAAAGACAAAAAGATAATGATAAAGCAGTATTTAAAATGAGAGTACTTCTTTATTTTTATCTTTTATGGTTTAAAAAAAGCAACACCTTCTTTAAATAATCTAAAAAAAAAAAAAAAAAAACTTTTTTCAAGGAAACACAAAAAAATATGAGAGTATTTATGGCTATTAAAAATAAGTAATAGTATAAGAGCATTGTTTATCATACAGTTGAGCAGCAGAACCAACCAGAAATCTTAATCTTAATCTAAACTTTTTAACATGGTAATATTTTAACAGCCACATAAGATTAGAGCATTTCTAGTTAGCTTTATGGATTAGCTATTTTACTGACTGAAATCCAGACACAAAAAATATAAGACTAAACAACTACAACAGCATTATGTTTAGCCTTTATTAATAAGAAGTGAACTTAAAATTATAGTAAAAATCTCTTTACTTACCGATTACTGGAGATCAGTTCAGTGAAGGAGTCTAGTCTTGATCTCATTTTATTTTGGTGAACAGCATCACGAGGAGGTGAACTTTTGCTTTTAGTATCTGATGGGATTTTTACCCACGTTGCTGCAAAAACTGCTATAGTTAAACATTTACAGTAACTGTAGATCAGTCCTGCATACCGACTGAGAGGAATTTTAACTGATTTCTCTATACAGAATAGTGTCAAACATAAAAAGGATGGTAGTAAATTTAGAATGTGATGGAATGAATATAATACATTTTAAAAAGATCAAAGAAAAAACTCATTTAAAAGAGTTACAGGCTGTCTGAAGGTGATTTTATTGCAAATTTAACCAAAACACCAATTTTTGTCACAGGTTAGCTTTTCAGCACTGTCTGACTTAACAAGACACTAATTGGGATTAATCACCATAAACTGTATAATAGTACTGCTTTACTACTGTTAACATGCGGTGCAGCTATCTGGGATTCTGAACTCGGGGTTGGTGAGGTTCTATGAGGACTATCAGAGATGGAAATTCCCTATATTTCTATTATAACTGGTTTATTTTCTAGTTTTCAGCTGTTTTTAAACATGTTTCTGTTGTTTTTCTGGTTTTTTTTTTTTTGCTGTTCTCACGCCTCTAAACTCTTCTGCCTCACTGGTTTTTTTTTTAACTGTGCTGCTTATTCTGCAGTGAAGAAAAAGTTGGAAGGGGAGCAGATCGTACGGGTAGGAAAGCCACACTCTACGTCACTATACGTCTGTGTTTTATTATAATTATGTGTGTTTTAAAATGTTCAGCACTTTTTAATTTCTCTCTTAATTATTCTTTTTTAGAAACGGAGGATTAAAAACGCTGATTTGGAGTTCGGTCCAGCACTGCCGGACAGCACCGTCTTACTCAACAGTGAGGAACAGCTGAATTTTTTATTTATATAATTTATTCTAATCATTAATTAAGAAAAATAAAACTTTAGTTTCACTAAGAATACTCTGAATGTTCGGCACCTGAAACAATTAAGACAAAAATTACACTTTTGTGAGGTGCAAAGTGGTCCAGCAGTCTTAAGCGCTGCCACTATGATCAGGACATCACTGTTTTGAATCCTGGTCATACAGCTTGTCATCAGCTGCTGGAGCCTCGAGAGAGCACAATTGGTCTTGCTCTCTCTGAGTGGGAACAGTAGATGCCGCTCTTTCCCCTCTTCACTCATAGGGTGATGTGGATCAGCAAAAGGCTGCGTCTGTGAGCTGATGTATCAGAACCGAGTCGCTGCGCTTTCCTCCAAGCGTTAGCGCTGTGATGCTACTCTGCAAAAGAGATTCAAAAAGAGGCGGAGTCTGACTTCACATGTATCGGAGCAGGGTGTGCTAGTCTTCACCATCCTGGTGTTTGTTGTGGGATTACTAGTGATAGGGGGATATACAGCTGAGTAACATCTTAATAATGGGCGGGACAATTGGCCTAGCTAAATTGGAAGAAAAAGAGGAAAAAATGAACAATAAAAAATACATTTATAAAAAAAGAAACTTTTGCAAAGACTGAATAATTTCTCCCAATGTTCATTATATATTTTTACTTTATTTAATTTTTTTTAAAGCAAGAAAAATTCATTTAGTATATTCAATAAATGCAGTGCTAAAAGTGCCAGACTGAAAAAAAATAACTGGTCGGTTTCTGACTGAAAAAAATATTTTTTATATATGTTTATAGTTATAGTTACAGATTTTTATAAAAGTGTAAACTCAAGAGTCGTATTACGGCTGCTGTTGGCGAGCTGCATGAACTGGATTTTTTTATGTTATAATTGTGTGACTGGACTTTAGGTGTAAAGAAACATGATAACGAGTATAAACTTTTGTCCAATAGTCCATCTTCATTCACCCCCAGTGTTCTGAAATACAGAGCTTTTAGCCGGTGCTCCCAACAGGCTTACAGTGTTAGTGATTGGGGCATATGCAGAGAAAGAGTTGCCCATGCAAAGAAGTGGCTATTTTTACACCATTAAAAAACAAGCTCTGCACTTCATTGGTAGAGTATACTGTGTATATAATGGTGTTTTGTTTTGGCGCAGCAGAAAAGAATCGGTCCCGTATGTCTCGGCTGATGGGCAGTGATCCGCTGGACATTTGTGCAGTTGTTGAGATCACCACGGAGAACGAGGAGTCAGCAGTGAGCTCCACCCAGCACTGCTTCCCCCTACAGATCTCCCCCGGCTCCTCAATGAAAGGTACAGACTCTATATACACATTTCATTTATTTTTAAGGTGTTTTAAATTCTGTCGTTTTGATCACCTGGTTTTTGATGTGCTTTTCTGATGCAGCGGACAGCGGGGATGAAGACGCACAAAGTGAGGAAGAGGTGTGTATGATACCTGCTTCGTACTGAACTACTGTAGCTCCTTCTTTATATTAAATAAAATATAAATATAAGGTTTGCACCTAAATTTAGTCTAGCTTTGCATAATAACAGCATGCAAACTCACAAATGCACAGCTATTTAAAAGTGAATCATTTTGTCCAACAGCCCACCTTTCATTTTCCCCCAGCATTTCTAAATACAGCGCTTTTATCCGATGCTTCCAACAGGCTTACGATGCTATTTATAGGGGCATAGTTTTACACATGCAAAGAAATCACTATTTTACACCATTAACAATGAGCTCAAAGTAGCTCCACACTTCATTTGGTAGAATTCTGAGGGAGCTGACATTTGTAACAAGGTAATAGAAACTTTAAAAGTGCACAAATTGCTTATTAAACACTGTTTATATACACACAGTACCTTTTAAGTAGTTGTCCAGGTGCCGCCATCTTGAAATTAAGTCTCGATACATCGGCTGATGTGTATTGTAGGTTGAAATTGGCTCCAATCAAGTCTTCCTTCTTCAAGCTCCCTGGCACTCTGTATAAATCTTCTATTTTACCACCTCCAAAGCATCCCCAGACTGTCACACCACCTCCACCATGCTTCACAGATGGCATTAAAGGAGAACTCTGGTGTAAAATTGACTTGGTGTAGTAAAACATGATGATAGAGTACTAACCTTTGTTGAATAGCCCATCTCCGCTCTCCCGCAGCTTTCTGAGATCCAGTCTTTTTATTCTGTTTTTCCAAACAGGCTTTAGAATGGGTTTTAACAGGGCATATTTTGCTGCTGCAGATAAATAGTTTTTTACACCGTTATCCAGGCTCAAAGTAGCTTTAAAACACACTGGTAGAATCCGGAGAGCCCTGACATTTAAAACGAGGCATTAAGAACTTTAAAACTGCACAAGCAGCTTATTAAAAACACTGTTTACAACCCGCAGTGTTAGCTACATCTCTGGACACCGCCATCTTAAAGGAGAACTCCGGTGTAAAATTGACTTTTGCATATTTACTACAACAAAAGTTTTACACCAGAGTTCTCCATTCATTGTTCCTGTGCCTCACGCATTTTCTTCTGTTTGATCCAAAGACCTGAAACTTTACTTTTTGCCCCAGCAAAGTCTTTTCTTTTATTGGCCAGTGTGAGGTCTGGCTTTTTGTTGGTGTTTGACGAGTTTCAATCAGTATCTGTTTGAAATATTGGCCAAATCGGCCGATGCCCATGATTCTTAAAAAAAAAAAAAAAAAAGCAAAAGCATTTATCAGCCAATACTGATATACTTCTGCTATCATCATGCGTCCCTAATGGTATGGCATGTAATGGTATAATAACCAAAAGTTGGTTTGTTGTCATAGAGCAGGGGTCGGCAATAGCGTGAAACATCTGGCCTGTGAGGTTGTTTGAACTATAATGAACGATAATGAATTTATTTTCTTATAAGGGTGTTTTTCCCAGTTGTGTCCCAATTCATTAGCCAGGGCAGCGGTAGTATATTGGACCGCAACCCTGATAACACGGCTTCGATGCAGCGTGAGAAGCATTGTGTTTATTTACTTTTTATTTTTTTCTTTCTTCTTCTTTACCTGCTTTGAGATCAACTGTTCTGTAGATGGGTTCAACAACCCTCTGGGCTGGAGAGCTACTAGTCTGTAGCACTTCATCCCATTACGCTTCTTAATTTTCCAAAACAGATGTTTTTTGTGGTCTGCCATGTAATGGCTTGGAAAATATCTGCTATAGAGTGTTAAGTAATCATTTACCTTCTTAACTGTAATTATTCTGCTCTCTGCAGTTCATGGAGCCAGAAGATTTGTCCAACAAATCCTCTCGGAGTTCGAACTCGTCTGTTTTGAGGATTCCCTCCAGCCAGCAGCACAGAACTCACTCTTTTATCACGTCCGGAAAGACGAACTTCTGGGTGACGAGCTGCAGGGAGGAGACGCCCCTCATCGCTTACGACGAGCCGCCGTGGCGTCCGTTCCTCCACTCTTTCCCCTTTCAGCCGGTCCCGTCTCCAGACTTACCCAGCAGCAGCAGCAGCAGCAGCAGCACGGCGTCCCGGTCCAGCGTGATCATGCAGGCCATGGACCTGTCCTCCACCGCGGGGAAGACCCAGTAATACAGAGCTGCTGACCTCCTGCTGAGCATTACCGAGCTGGAGGAGCAGAAATATATACGTGTCATATCTACAGCTGAGCTCTTCGGATGCTCAGTCCAGCATTATGTGGAACGCCGTTCCAGTTGAATGTAAGAAATGGTGTTGAAGGCCATGCAGAGTTGATACTTGATTATAATTTATACAGAACATAAGCAAGCTGATAATAACGTTAGAGGCATTTCATCATTTACTTTTTTAATATGTCAGAGATCACTTAACTGTATGCTGTAGCTCGTGATTTACTTTCACGCACTAAACCTCTGAGGATGTAGTCGGTGTCATGCTCAAATAAGCCCCAAAATTCCCCAAATGTCCTGCAGCACAGAAATTAAATTGGGCACCTATAGTGTGTTTGATTGATAGGTATATCATGCACAATGTGCACATTGCAATAGCAATGCTTAAACGATAATATTGTGCAGCCTTCAATCCTTCACTCAAGCCCTATGAGTGCCCTATGAAAAATTGACCTTGCATGTTTAGGTTTGAGCAAAAAAAAAAAAAAAAAAAAATCTATAATTTTTAATCTGCACATCCGTAACAAAACTCAATATATGCATATTTCTTGTCACACCTTTCTGAACAGTTAAGCTGAAACCAAGGTGAGAACATATAATAGTGATACCATATAATACTAAAAATACCTATTCGGCAACAGTTCCGACCCTGCAATGTGTTTGGCTGAGAGGCGTTCTATGAGTGCCGTTATCAGCCGGTAATGCACTGTAATCGGAGCTCTCAATGTATTACTCCACCACATACAGGTAACCTAGCAACAATGCAGCGCTTACAAGCCAAACAGCGCAGCTACAGAACTATTTTAACTGGTGGAGTTTTCATAACCAAACAGATCCTATTTACTCCTCCTCTTTAACTCTTTAAAATCTTTCAATAAACAGTGATAATAGAACTGTGGTATAATCACAATAATACTCTCGAGGTTCATGCTATAACGTATAATATTGGCACTGCTGTGTTGTGGTCATAGATCAGTACAGCAGTGCCAATATTACAGGGTATAGCACAAACCTCGAGTGCATTACTGCTTAAATATTCTAATGTTATAATAATGGATTCTCTCATTATATCACTAAAAAAACAGTTGTAAAATGTATGTTTCAAACTATTTTTAATGCTTTATCCAGAATTTCCCCCATAAAGAAATCAGCTCAGACCTAAACTTCCTTATATGGGCATGACACTGACTACAGCCTGGTGCGCCTCAGAGCTCCGTTATATTTAAACCATTTCTTTACGAACAAACATAAAAACAGTGTAGCACAAAAAGTAAGGAAATTTGGGTTTTTGGTAGATTGTTTTTGTTATAATAGTTGTTCTTTGTAAATAATCTTATAAGTTTGGAAACTCTTGTTAATTTCTGTTTTAAATGGAGAACATTTGTGAGGAACATGCATTTGTGGGATGAACAGCAGAGCTGAGTATATGGGGTTGCCAGATCCTCAAATCTTCTACTGCCAATCCCAAATAGTTTCTTCTGCCATTGACTCATTTGGTGTTTGATTATCTTTTCGTGACGCCCACTCCATCCCTCGTTATATGGAACTTGACCTTCAGATTAGAGATTTTGATACCAGGGCTCACTCCAAATAAAGATTTTTTTGGTTTTGCGGAACACTAACTTGAAGTTGCCCTATCGCACGGGCTCTATGCGATAAAAAAACAAAAAAACGTGACAAGATGCTGATTCCTGAAGCAGGTTCACTGGTGTAAATTTAAAAAAGTAATCATCAGCACCCATACTGTTGTGTAACGCGCCTGACAACCAAGGGGAGTCAGATTTCAGCACAACACTTCTTTTTCTCTTTCTATTGTTTAATGGGTGATGATAGCCTGATTTTATGTGCTGTAATTGGTCTGAATAAACTCAGAACCATCCAAAAATGACAAACCAGACCATAGTTTAGCTGATCCAGACCGAGACCACCTCTTTTGCTAATAACAAAATTTGGTCCTTTGATCCAGGCTGTTGTTACGGCACCTTTTAACACATGCAATTTTGGTTTTAAAATCCAAATCGAGTCTCTTTTCTGATCAGAAAAATGTGGCATGATGCCGATTCTTGAAGTCGAACCTACTAAACACTGTAGCAGGTGATTGGCATAATGTTCACAGGTGTAAAATAAAAAAAAAGTAATCACCAGCACCGTAAAATGTACCCATATTGCTGTGTGACGCGCCTGACAACCAAGGGGAGTCAGATTTCAGCACAACACCTCTTCTTTTTCTTCTTCTGTTGTTTAACAGGTGATGATAGCCTGATTTTATGTGCTGTAATTGGTCTGATTAAAATCAGAACCGTCCAAAATTGACAAACCAGACCATAGTTCTGCTGATCCAGACCAAGACCACCTCTTTTAGTTATCAAGATATATCAAGATTTGGTCCTTTGATCAGAAAAATGTGGCAGGGTGCCGATTCCTGGATTAGAACCTACTAAACACTGTAGCAGGTGATTGGCATCATGTTCACAGGTGATTTTCAGCACCTGGAGGAACCAGAACCTCAAAACTAGAGTCAATAGAAACAGCAGAATAAGCAAATTTAGATTTGAGGATTCGGCTAAATTATTATGGCCGCAACTAGGGGTGTAAGATATGGCCCTAAAATAATATCACGATATTTCATGAAATTTTCACGATGGCAATACTCTTGGCGATATGACAAAACACTGAATTAAAAAAAATATTTAGAGAATAAACTACTGCAACAAAATGAAATTTTTGATAAATTATATTATTACATATATGATATGATATGACACACCCCTAATACAGATAAAAAAAAAAGAATTTTATCAGATTTGTAACATAATAATCAATAACTCAGAATGACATGATACTAATAATAAATAATGAACTCCAAATATCTCCATATATCCAGAATTAAAGTAAATTAAATGATACTGGACAGATATAATCTGTCTCTAGTAGATATATAATGGGAAATGAGAACAGTGTGAATTTTGCTGAAAACAGTAAAAAAAAAAAAAAAAAAAGTAGTATGTATTATATATGATAATTAGATGTTGGTGATATGGCACCATATTTCAGGATATAATATTGTTCACTATACTCAGAAATGTTGATATGTGTTGATATAATGCTGCTCATCCTACAAATGCATTTTCCTCACAAATGTGTTTCCATTTAAAAGAGGAATTAACAGGTTTTGCTATCCGATTTATTACCAAGAAAAATTGTTACAATACATAAATAATCTATCAAAAACACAGATTTTCTACTTTTTGTGCTTGTTTATAAACATATATGAAGACACAGTGTTTCACTTTTTACTTTTTCACTTTGTATGGCCTAAAAAAAGCAAATACCTCATTATTGCAGAAGATTTCTAAAACGTGTAAAAAAAATTAATTACCTCATAGACTGACTGATGCTGGTCAGTGCACTTCACTGTAGCATTAATCACCACAACGGTACAGCCCACCAACCCCCGACTCACCAATCCCACCAACCCCCACCCCCCCCAATCCCCATAACCGCTGGGCTGCCTGAGACTGGACTGATGTTTGTTCTTCAGACAAAACCCACACACACTGGTGTTTACCGCAGTCATGTGTTGTATAGTGTGTGTGTGTTTGTCTTTGTGTGTGTGTGTGTGTGTGTGTGTGTGTGTGTGTGTGTGTGTGTGTGTGTTCAGATAATACTATTACCCACAGAGCCGCCTGTGACATCCCAGCACCCAGCATAACCGTCACTCCTAACGATAATGTTAATGATAAGCTCAGTGCTGGATAGTGTCCTGCGAGATAACACAGCCTGAACCTTCTGAGCTCAGCTTTGCTTTATATAAACAGGAAGTTGTTTAATTTTTTTTACTAATCACTACTGATTTACTGATCACTAATAGATCAGTGTCTTGATGAAGTTTATGGGAGGTCTATTGTTTATTCTCTAATATTTTGTTCTTATTTTTTTCTTACAGTTCTGGAAAAAAATGAGAGCACTTATAAATGATGAGTTTCTTTGATTTTACTGAATTGAAAACCTCTGGAATATAATCAAGAGGAAGATGGATGATCACAAACCATCAAACCACCAAACTGAACTGCTTGAATTTTGCACCAGGCGTAAAGCAGCATAAAGTTATCCAAAAGCAGTGTGTAAGACTGGTGGAGGAGAACATGATGCCAAGATGCATGAAAACTAATCAAATTTGAATAATTTATAAATGAACTGTTGTTTTCTTTGCATTATTTGAGGTCTGAAAGTTCTGCATCTTTTTTTGTTATTTCAGTCATTTCTCATTTTCTGTAAATAAATGCTCTAAATGAGAATATTTTTATTTGGAATTTGGGAGAAATGTTGTCTGTAGTTTATAGAATAAAACAACAATGTTCATTTTACTCAAACATAAACCTATAAATAGCAAAATCAGAGAAACTGATCCAGAAACTGAAGTGATCTCTTATTTTTCCAGAGCTGTATGTGCAACGTTTTTGATTTCTTACAGGGAGAGAATTAAAGTGTCATTATCATGAAAAAGATTTGATTTATTATGTGATTTATTTACAGCAGTTCTTAACAGTCTAAATTAGGGATAGGACAAAATATAGTACCAGCCAAATGTTCTATTTTTTTTCACTATTTAAACCATGTTTGTATTGTAGATTAATACTAACGTCATTCAAACTATGAAGGAAAACATACGGAATTTAAGTAAATAAAAAGATTTGTTAAACAAACCAGAATATGTTTTATATCTAACATCTTCAAAGTAGCTCATAGCTTATGAGGTAGAGTCACGTGGAATCCAGTTAGCTTTCAGTTAACAGCTGTGCTGAACTCATCAAGAGTTAATTACTTGAATTTCTTGTCTCTTAATGTAAAGTTTGAGAGCATCAGTTAAAGTAAAGTAGTGAAGAGGTAGAGTTACAGGTATACAGTGAATAGTGAGTATTTGAGTAATGTTCGAATCCAGGTTATGAGAAGCAAGAACTGCTCAACTAAGTAAAGAAATAAAGAACTATAAAAGTATCCTCAAGTGCAGTCACTGCAAAGACCATCAAAAACATTACAAATGATGGAACTGGCACTCATTAGGACCGCCCCAGGAAAAGAAGAGCAAGAGTTTCCTCTGTTGTACAGGATACATTATTCACAGAGTATTTTGGTTTGTTTAACACTTTTAGTTTTTAAGTTACTACATGATTCCTTATGTGTTCCTTCATAGTCTGGTTCACTATTTACTATTCATTTACAAACAGCAGTTTAGCTCCGCCCATTCACGCTAATGTTATAAAGAGTGTTTCAGCTTGGTGTGCCAAAAGTTATGGAGCAGGAACTACAATTATCACGCCCCATACAAGTTAAAGAACACTGCACTGACCTGTGGGATCTTCGGCCAGAGTTGCTTCTCTGTTCAGACGGACAGTTTTAGCCAGATGTCGCTGGTCACCATCATTACCTCCCACTGCACTGCACTGCCCACTGTGGGTGGTAATATTATTAGCTTTCTATGGTGTAGTACAGGTACACAAGTTACACTGTTACACCGTTTCATCATCCATCTGCACCAGGATTAGTTTCTCAGGGGGATGTTTGTAAAAAAAAAATATTTCACACTTCTACTCAGTGATGAAACTCCTGCATCCGGACTGCAATTGAAAAAACAGGAGGACCAGTGAGTTTTTTCTAGGCTTTCTCAGTCACATGACATCACAGCGTTCAGTAGCTCCTCCATTTCCACTCGCTGTTGTGTTTTTTACATGGATCTCCGTGGAAACACGCACCCAAATTGTCATTACGGTGCACGGCCGTGGACAAATAGCTAAGGAGATGAAACTCAGAGATCTGCGTCTGGACAGGACTAAAATTACTAGAGGAGGACGATTACAGTTCAGAGGAAAACAGAAGATAATTCAGCCAGTAATTTTCTCAGAGGACGTCTGAGAAAAACATGTACATGATCGTTCTGGACGGGAATAAAATCAAAGGATAAAAACCCCATAAAAGAGAAAATTACCCCAGAACCCCCTGAGAAACTAATCCCATCCAGATAGGGCTTTGGACCTCACTATAACTCGTTTATAATACTAATGGCCTTGCCATGAGCATGTTAGCCAGTGTCCAACCTCAAACACACTAGATATCGCCTCTCAACTAATAAAGGTGTGGACCGGTGTTCCCAAGCCATCCCCTTAGGCATTTTGACATTTCATGGTTAATTTACATACTGCTGTCCCATGACTTTTGGCATGACCCTGCTAAGGCACAGTAACATAATTAATTAACATTTTTTTATTTATTTTTTTATTTATAATGTTTAATTCAAAGCATAATGAAAGTCAGATGAAATGATTGGATGAGTAAACCTAATAGGAAAAAAAAACTACATGGGGGGAATAATAATATATTAATAAGTGCTAAATAACTGGTGTTAACGCCAAATTAACTCTAAATTAAAGGTTACATTTTTTTATGGTCCTTGCTTTAAGTCTATGATGCAGTTTTCAGGGCAGGGAGTGTGAACTGACTGCACTAGGGCTGAATATGTGAATTTTTGGCAAGAAAGTTTGGAAAAAGAAAAGATAAAATGATGATATTAAATATTTTACAGCTGGGAGATTCATCAAAAAATACAATAAAAACAAAGTGAGAGCTCAGAAGATTCAGACTGGGTTGTAACAGGATGTTGACTAGCTTTTACAGTGATAAATTGTATTTTAAAGCTTTTTAGAGACTTACTGTAACTATATTAAAGTTATATGTTATTTTACAGAGGGTATATATTAGATGGTTCATTAAATGTGTTGTTAGTATGAGAATTTTCAGTGGGAATTTTGCAGTTTGGGATTTTTTAATGCAGTTTTAACTTATGACAAGGCCTGGAATTAGCTGGTTGAGTTTAATCATATGACTGAAAGCTGTAATAGTGGTCTGTGTCATGTGACTGCTTCTGAATCTGAAATGAACGAATGAAATCCACAAATGAGCTTCAGTGAATCTGAATTATTTTACATTTACAGTTCTGTGCAAAACTCTACAAAAGAGTCACCAAGTAAACTTCAAATTATGTATCTCAGCAGTGAGAGTGTCTACCCTTAATTAACTCTGTATAACATTAGAATACTAAACCCAAACAAATATTAATAAAGTCAGTGATCACTGAGTGTGTTTACCTCTAATTAACTCTATATAAGACTAAAAAGCATTATTTGGGTTTATCTTAATCTGATCAGTTAGAGTATCTATCTGTAATTAACTCTATATAACTTTAGAATACTGAACCCAAATAAATATTAATAAAGTCAGTGATCAGTGGAAGTGTCTAACTATAATCAACTCTACATAACACTAGAATAAACCCAAATAAACAAAGTCAGTGATCAGTGAGTGTCTACCTGTAATTACCTCTATGTAACATTACAATACTAAACCAAAATAAACATTAATAAAGTCAGTGATCAGTGAGAGTGTCTACCTGTAATTAACTATATATAACATTGGAATAAACTCAAATAAACATAGTCAGTGGTCAGTGTAATGAATCTGTAATTAACTGTAATATAACAATAAAAGAGTTATTTGGGTTTATTCTAATCTGGTCAGTTAGAGTATCTATCTGTAATTAACTCTATATAACATTAGAATGCTGAACCCAAATAAACATAAAGTCAGTGGAAATTCAGTAAGAGTATCTACCTGTAATTAACTGTATATAACATTAGAATACTAAACCCATATAAACATTAATAAAGTCAGTGATCAATGAGAGTATCTACCTGTAATTTACTCTATATAACATTAGAATACTAAACCCAAATAAACATTAATAAAGTCAGTGATCAGTGAGACTATCTACCTGTAATTTACTCTATATAACATTAGAATACTAAACCCAAATAAGCATTAATAAAGTCAGAGGAAATTCAGTGAGAGTATCTACCTGTAACTAACTCTATATAACAATAAAAAGGTTATTTGGGTTCATTCTAATCTGCTCAATAAGAGTACCTAACTGTAATTAAGTTTATATAACATATCATATAAGTTTATTTAGTATGTTCTGTGGTCAATGAGTGAGTTTACTGACCAGCAGCACATTTTGATTGTGTTTATTTATGTTTATTCTAATGTTATATAATACCAGACTAGATACACTAGGGGTAGCATTTTCTAGATAATGGTATCTAGAATTGTCTGTTAATTTGTATTGATTCTATAATATTAATGTTATGTGTTAAATCTCACTGCAGAGATGAATAGAGTTATGTAAATGTAAAGGTGGCGTAAGGATTTTGCACAGTGCTGTACAGGATGTTTAAAGGGCTCGTTTTGTACAGCAGTGCTTGTGTTTGGGATTGAATGAATGTTGATGAATGAATTAATTAATGAATTAATGAATGAATTTCATGCAATAAAATAATTCACAATAAAATGAATTTGAGTTTATCTATGTGAGTTTATGGTAAGGTTATGGCTGTGCTGGAGTTAATTATAAGGGAGTTAATAAGGGGTTAATAAGTCACTAATAGACCAAGATGTGCACCATATTCTAAAGTGAGGTTCTGTTCATCCCTAATTACACACTAAAAAGAACTGAATAAATATTTAATCAATAACAGACCCCGAATTAAGCACCAATAACACTTTATAACACAGAATAAAGCTTAATAATAAGTAGTGATTAAATAATAAAGCCTTAATAATGTCTAATTAAGGCTTTATTAAGCATATAATACATTAATAAGCACCTTTAGACATTAATACGCACCTAACTTTGCAGTGACTGCACTTGAGGATAATTTCAAAGACCATCAAAAAAAACTGTATAATGGTGAAACTGGCACTCATCAGGACCGCCCCAGAGAAGGAAGAGCGAGCGTTTTCTCTGTTGTACAGGATGTTTATCATTGTTTCCTGCCTCAGAAACCACAAATTAGCAACAGCTCCCCAGATAAGAGCATCTAAAGGCTTCTTTACAGAGTATTTTGGTTTGTTTAACACGTTTATCATGTGTTCCTTAATAATCTGATGGATCACTTCACTATTCATTTACTATGTAGGAATAAAAATTATAAATGTCCAAATGTTTTGGTATAAATTATTCTGCCTTCTCACTTAAATGGGTGTATTATATAATTTAGGTTGCCAAATATTCAGTGCATCTCTACATATTAGGTGCTGCATATAGAGATGAATTAATATTAAAATAATAAAATATAAAATATTTGTGTAAATCCCCTATAATACGCTCTCTGCAGTGTTATAGTGCATTAAGTATAGTATATAGATATTGATGACATGCTAATCTAATAAGTGATTTGATTGATTTATGTTTGTTAGGGCAGGACAGCACATTGGTAAGTATATAAATTTATACAGAGAATAACTAATATTTTACTTGTCATTTGATCAGTTGTCACTGTTTATACAAAACAATACAATATAATTTTTTGTGTTTGTGTATTAAAATAAATAAATGAATGAATTGATTCTAATGCAGTGGTGTTTGTATTTTTAGTTGTTGGCTGTATCGCAGTATCAGAGGGTCTGTAAGAGTTGGGTTTGTAGCTGAGCTGCATTAGCTGGAACATGTATGTACCTGTCCTGTGTGTTTTTACAGGTTTCTCTACCTGCACACAGTTTTACACATGAGATGGGTTAAAGGAGTGTTGTTAGAGGCTGGGTGTGTCTGTATTATTTATTTAAACAGGCCTGTATTGGGAGTGTGTGTGTGTGTGTGTGTGTGTGTGTTTCTGCATAAGGGTTTTGAAGACCTTTTTGAGAGCATTACGTTATAGCTCATATTGTTTGGGGAAAAACTACATAACTTTAATAATAAAGTGTTTGTGTACAGCAGAGCACGTCCAGTGTGTGTCTGCTTGTGTTTTTACAGGAACAGTTAATTATATTTTCACATTGTTGCTTTTAAATTGGAGCTTTAGGGTCAGTGTAATGTCTATCAGTTCATTTTTCTGAACATATACATTTAAAATACAAATTTGGGTGTTAAACTTAAACAGTTTATTTTGTCTATTTAGTTGTGTGTGAAATGTCTGCCCATCACAATCTGAATTTAAAAAAGAAATAACTCAATTTTCATTTTTTTTCAGTTTTTTCATCTTATAAAAAAAAGGTGGTTGGATTATACCATAAGATTTATTTGTTAAAATATGCTAACTAATAGAAGTTAGTTAGAAACTAATTTCTTCTTTCTTATAATAATTTAAGGCCTGATTATATGCAGCATTTAATTTACCATAGATGTTAACTGTTCCAAACAAACATATATATATATATATATACAGCTCTGGAAAAAAAAATAAGAGAGCACTTAAAGATAATGAGTTTCTTTGATTTTACCAAATTGAAAACCTCTAGAATATAATCAAGAGGAAGATGGATGATCACAAACCATAAAACCACCAAACTGAACTGCTTGAATTTTTGCACCAGGAGTAAAGCAGCATAAAGTTATCCAAAAGCAGTGTGTAAGACTGGTGGAGGAGAACATGATGCCAAGATGCATGAAAAAAAAACTGTGAATAAAAACCAACCAGGGTTATTCCAACAAATATTGGAATAATTTCTGAATTCTTCAAATCTCTTTATGAATATGAACTTGTTTTCTTTGCATTATTTGAGGTCTGAAAGTTCTGCATCTTTTTTGTTATTTCAGCCATTTCTCATTTTCTGTAAATAAATGCTCTAAATGAGAATATTTTTATTTGGAATTTGGGAGAAATGTTGTCTGTAGTTTATAGAATAAAACATCAATGCTCATTTTACTCAAACATATACCTATAAATAGCAAAATCAGAGAAACTGATTCAGAAACTGAAGTGGTCTCTTAATTTTTTCCAGAGCTGTGTATTAGCTACATAAATTAGCACTGTTAGCATTGATAGCAATGTTAACCAGTTGATAAAAAATATTATACAGTATTTTGCACATAGAAACCTCATGGAAACATGTCCACAGATAGAAGTGATACAGTACTGTGTTTATGACTGATTTAATGAGACACTAATAGATAAAAGTGATAATAAAGTGTATAATACTTCAGCTTTACTGCTCATTAATTGGAGAGACTCTAGGTTCTCTGAGTAGAAATTCGACCTCATAAAGCGTTCCACTTAAAATGTCCTACTTGGAACGAGAAAATTTTATTTATGGATTAAGTCCCGCCCTTCAACAAAAAGAGCCAATCAGCTTGCAGCTTGTTTGGAGACATTGAGCTGATTGCGGCCCCCTGGTTGCGGAGATGTGCGCAGGCGCAGCAGCCTTAGCAAACCAAAAAAAATTGAAATAGTAATCCAGTGTTTGGTTTTCAATGCAACAATACAGTTCAATACAGTTCAGCAGGTCTTGTGGGATGTTCCTGGTGTGCAGTGGTCAGTACCTACCATTTAATGGTGTCCAGATACCACAGAACACATTCAGGGGTCTTGAGGAGTCCGGGCCTCAACGAATCAGAGCGGATTATCTGATAGACTGGACCTAAATAACATTACACAGATTGTTTTAAATGTTACGTGTGATCCGAAACAAACTTGTGGAAAATGGCAAAATACATATATAAAAACACAAAACTCATTATTTGAAAGTACTTACAGCTCATTCATCTGCTGACTTGCAAAGGACAGTAGGTATAGATTCCTCCCTCAGATGAAATCCACTGGCTAATCCTGCTCTGTACTGTATGAGCTTTTCAACCAGCAGATCGAAATGGATACATTTATTCAACTGATCTTCAAGTGGGCGGGGCTCTGGTGCGGGTTGATGGATAAGGGGTGGAGCCAGGGCCATTCTATGCAGGTTTCCTTATTGCGACATCACAATAGGGGAGGAGCATTCAAACGCCTCATAGAAGCAAATGATTCCTGATACCAACATTTTTCAGCTGATTCACAGAAAACGAATGGATTTTTATAGTTTATTTAATTTAGTAGTTGCTTTTTATTGTTTATAGGGGCAGTTATGCAACTTTTTGCACAATACGTTGTCTTAAAAGCCTGGTCATATAATTTTATCATGAAAGAATAACTCAGCTTTTAAAAGCAAATATAAAAACAGGTTTATTGTAGTGTCACAATGATTAAAAAATTACAAAAAAACATACACATGATATCTCTTCCACATCGACTGGCTGGAAGTACACAGAGTTGCACAGTGGTTCATAGTGTTAGTAGTGGTATTAGTTCATTATACACATTAAAACACAAACAGTGCAGGGAAACATTAATATTATTTGGATTGACACTTCATCTGTGATTTGGCATTAGATATATTTCACGAGATACAATAGATTTACCCATCTTTTCACATCAAATCGTTTTATACGAGATCATTATCTCTCATGATCTCTCACCTCTTCATTCCTGACCTTCTCCTACCATGGATTTGCAGTCAGTTCAAAGGATTTTTAGGGTCATAAAGTAAGAAACTTTTAATTATCTAGATTTATCTAGAATTGTGCTTAGAAAACAAACTAAAAAGGAAAAAGAAATCAGTCTAAAACTTTGAGTAAAAAAAGCTCCTCAGCTGCACAGGAAACAGAAATGAATTAAAGTGAAATGGATGAACCGTCCTGAACACTGTCCTACAGGCGTACGATCTGCTGTGTGCAAAGTAAAGCTCAGTGGGTTGCAGGTCTGCATCCTGAAATCTACGGACTTTTACAGATTATCAGCGTTTTTCACACAAATACAAAATTACTCTAATCTGAGATTGTACAAATAAAGCTTTCTTCATATCACTCCTGCGTTTTCGTCGCCCGCGTCCGTCGTCATTTCTCAAAATACGGCAAATAAAAGAACTTGAATCCTCGCCGGCCCCTGACAGCACAGCTTATATAGATCACATGGTAAACTGAGAGAAAGAGAGAGAAAAATAAAGAGAGAGAGAGAGAAAGAGAGAGAGAAAAATACATTTATTAAAAACAAGCCGATCACACAGAACATTCTAGTACAGTGGTTTTCATCATATGGGTCATTGCCCCCTAGTGGCCAGCAGTGGTACTGCTAAGGGGCTATTGCTAAAATGTTTGTTCTTTCTTTAAATTCATACTTTATTTAAAATTTGATCACATTATCACCATATCCAGCTCTGGAAACATTAAAAGACCACTTCAGTTTCTGTATTATTTTCTCTGATTGTGCTATTTATAGGTTTACATTTGAGTAAAATGAACATTGTTGTTTTATTCTATAAACTACAGACAACACTTCCCCCAAATTTCACATAAAATGCTGCCATTTAGAGCATTTATTTGCAGAAAATGAGTCTGGTTCCAGTATCTCTTACTCGGAATAAAGGAGAACAGAACGTACCTCCAGGAATGAAGAGAAGAAATCCAGAGACAAAGAAAATTGCACTTGTAACTCCTGAAAACAAAATAAAACACAAGTTAATGTGAAGCACAACACACAGCTCAATATCCAGGCCTGACACAGTATAATGTAGCTACACTCGTGTTCATTTTCTCCATTTAATCATTCAGTTAAACTCTATAACTCAGAACTTTAAAATATTCTAATTTAAAAACCATTAAAACTACCCTGAGATATTATAATACAGTAAAACAGGATCTAGTAACAGGCTCAACATACTGCACATTTACCAGCATTTAACACAACTAAATTATGATTTAAATTCTAATCAATCACAGAATATTGTGGTGATTAATACAATTATTTTTAAGTGACGAATACCGCTAATTTACATATTAATTTATTAATTAAACTTAATCCAATCTAACACAGATTATTTGATTTACATTTAAATTAAAAACCCATTATTATAAGTTTAGATCATTCTGGTAGATCACATGGTTTACACTTACGTGCACTGTTTTTTTTTTTGTTTCAAATAAATAATAAAAATTCCTTAAATACATATCTGGGGGAAAATGAGAGCACTTAAAAATTGTGTTTTTTTGGATTTTACCAAATTGAAAACCTCTGGAATATAATCAAGAGGAAGATGGATGATCACAAACCATCAAACCACCAAACTGAACTGCTTGAATTTTTGCACCAGGAGTAAAGCAGCATAAAGTTATCCAAAAGCAGTGTGTAAGACTGGTGGAGGAGAACATGATGCCAAGATGCATAAACAACTGTGATTAAAAACCAGGGTTATTCCACTAAATATTGATTATTTCTGAACTCTTAAAACTTTATGAATATGAACTTTTTTTTTTTTGCATTATTTGAGTGCGCTGCATCTTTTTGTTATTTCTCATTTTCTGCAAATTGATGTTTTTATTTGGAATTTAGGAGAAATGTTCTCCGTAGTTTGTTAAGATACATTTATCTTATTCAAATATATAACTATAAATATCAAAATCAGAGAAACCTATACAGAAACTGAAGTGCTATCTTCATTTTTTCCAGAGCTGTATATTTGTTCCATCATCATATTGATTGACCAATTATTATCCTTTAAGAAGCACTGACTAATACAATATAAGACTTTTACAAACACATTTATGGAAAACAGATTATTAAAATATTGTTTATACTCTCAGTCCAATTAACTTATTTTGGGATCTTACCTGCATGAGGGTTTAACTCTACAACAATGCCTGTGAAAATCAGAGCTGAGAGAGAGAGAGAGAGAGAGAGAGAGAGAGAGAGAGAGAGAGAGAGAGAGAGAGAGAGAGAGAGAGAGAGAGAAGAGAGAGAGAGAGAGAGAGAGAGAGAAGAAAGAGAGAGACAGAGAGAGAAAGAGGAAGAGAGAGACACAGGAAGAGAGACAGACAGATACACAAAGAGTGAGTGAAAGTGAGAGAGAAAAAGAGAGAGAGAGAGAAAGAGACAGAGAGAGAAAGAAAGAGAGACAGAGACAGAGAGAGAGAGTGAGAGAGAGAGAGATGGTTATAAACTGCAGTTTTATCACACAGCTGAGAGGAAGGTTTATTGGGTTTATATGTGAGTTGAGGGTTGAGGTCAGTGCTGTTAGTGCTGAATCAGTAACACAGCGGATCCTGACTCACACTTCACTCTAACCACAACTTTAAAATAGAGAAACTGAGGCGCCAGACAAAGAACCCAAAGAATCTCTAAAAATATTTCTAAAAGAAAATTATTTTTAGGGGCCAAACTGAAAGTTGTGAAGCGCCACAATCTAACATTTATATTATATACATTTATATATATATAGTTTTTTTTTTTTTAGATGTCTTCAATGTACCATAAAATTTAAATAATGCTTTAAGAAGTTGTTAGTTGTAATGTAGTGAAACTTTATATAGGTAAATATAATGAGAATATATTAGAGTGATTACAATATTAGAGTTTATTGGCAGAAAAAAGTTAATCTTGTTTTTTTTTTTATTATAGTGGTGTTTAAATCTTACCAACTCCAGTGATGAGGAGGAGAAAGGAGGCCAACACCACCTTCCTGTTCTTCTTTATTAAAGGGTGAGACGTCCACCTAAACACACACAGCGTATAAAAAACAGAGATGTGAGGAGTTACCTTTTGAGTGAGGTTAAATAAACACTGGTCAGTGTGCTCATGGCAAGGCAAGGCGAGTGAGTGTGTACCATTATAGCATAGTTAGTTTAAAAAAAAAAAAAAAAAAAAAAAAAAAAGTACCCTGGTTACTGGTTACCCCTTTAGAACTAAAGCCCTATCCGGAAGGGATTAGTTTCTCAGGGGGATGTCTGTGAAAAATAATTTACACTTCTACTCAGTGATAAAACTCCTGCATCCGACAAGAAGACCAGGGAGTTTTTAGGTTTTTTTTCTCGGTCACATGACATCATCTCGTTCAGTAGCTCCTCCATTTCCACTCGCTGTTATGTTTACGTGGATAACAAGCTCAAAGTGTAATTACGGTGCGTGGCAGTGGACAAATAGCAATTTTATCAAAGGCGAGGAGATGAAACTCAGAGATGTGCATCCCGACGGGACTAAAATTACCGGAGATAATTCAGCCTGTAATTTTCTCAGAGGACGTCCGAAAAAAACACGTACATGATCGTTCTGGACAGGAATAAAATCACAGTGGATAAAAAGAAAAACCCATAAAAGAGAGAAAAAAAGGGTTATAGTTACTTTATTAATTACATGATTTTAAAAGTAACTATATTACGTTGAAGGTACTTTGACGCTACTTGCTACTGCAACATAACAGTTTTGCCAAAACTTACATTACTGGAAGCTTCGCTCCACCTTTGGGACTTTGGGACTTGTTCTGTAAGTGTACCACTTTGACTCCAAGCATTTCTTTAAATTTGACGTTGTGTTTTCCAAGCTAGGAAGCACTTTGTTGCAGCACAGTGTCTGTATTTCGAGCCAGAAAGCATGCATCTCTCCTCGCTCTATTGCTACGTAATGCATTACTGACATCGCTAGTGTGTACGTACCCGCAGCAGCGTGCAGACAGCTGTGTGACGGAGCTGAGGGTGCTGAAGGACCACTGGGAGCTGCAGTAGGACAGTGTGGCTGGATCACTAAAACACACACAGCAGCAATTCAACCACATTAAAACAAACACAAAGCAGCAATTAAACCACAATAAAAAAAACACATTACAGCAAAATAAATTAGGATCAGATTAGTATAAAACATTTTTATATAATAAATAACATAAATATGATAGAGATAATTAATCAGGACATATTTAAATATCACAAATACAGACAAAAATTAACACAAACCTGATTTTAAAAAAGTTATTAAAGGAGGAGTTCACAGGGCTGCCCAGGACCTCTTCATTCTCCAGGTTCTGACAGGAAAAACATGTCAAAGGAAACATGAAACACTTTAACCTTAACTTAACCTCAAATAAACCAATCAAATAAACTTTTTTTTTGCTATTTGCTGCTTAATTCAGGCCTAATCCCACATGTTAAAAAATATAAAAGAGCCCAGCAAAGTCAATAACTACAGTTTGAGCTGAAAAGGGGGATCGACTCCACACTAATGCTTAAGGGTTTCAAATATAACAGCATAAAATCTCCTTAGGTTTCCCAAAAGTAGTCAAAATGGTCTAGTAAACTGAACACTAGACAGTATATTAGCCAATGGTAGTTTAGCCCCACCTATTCATGCTAAACGTGCAAGTAGTCTTTTACAACAGACAGATTTTTACACTGTAAATTACATTACAAAGCTAACTCTAAGAGTAAGGAGTGGCTGCTCTATTACAAAAAGAGTGGTTTCAAAAAGGATATATAATTTCCACGGATGTTTATAGAACTTTTACAGAATTAAAAGAAAAATGGGTGCTTAAAAGTGTATAAAAAGTTTTTTTGGATAGGTGGAAAACCTTTTGATTTAGGGCACGGTGTCAGTGTGTCTTTGCTTTCATAATGACAGGAAAAGTACACCTTGTGCAGTTCGAATCACACAAAAACCTGATATTATTTCTCTTTATTATCATGGATGTGGTTAATTTTGGACGCAACATGAAATATCATTCCCTTTAAGAGTCAGGTGAGCTCTGACTTTGGTGGATTGCTATTGTAACGGTGCAGCTACCTGGACGTGTTCAACAAACTCTTCTCAGCAGAGGAAACTGAGCTGCTGGTTGACGCTGTGAAGGAGCTCCAGCAGCTCATTTACGGGAACAGCAATGTTATTTTAGAAGGAGGCGCTTCTCTATTATAAATAGAGAGATTTAAAGAAGAATATAACATTTTCCTGGATGTTTATAGAACATTTGGATGTTTAAAAGTGTGTAACAATATTTTTTTTTTTTTTGGATTGGTGAAAAACCTTTTGTATATGTATGCAATATGTTAAATGTAATATTCATTTAATTATACAATGCTTTTACATTGCACCAAAAAGGACAGACAGTTTACCTATTTATTAATATTTTACTACACAGAACTGGTGCTGTCATTATTAAGGTATTAAAGCATGTGATTAAATTAGAAACATGTTATGGGCTCTTTATCGGCGAGGTGATACCTGGTACTTCAGGTTGCTGTGGTCGGCGGATCCGGCCGAGGCGGAGGGAAGACTCTGAGGCTTGGTGAAAGAAAGCGGGCCGAAGGTCATCTCTCCATCCCGGTCCTTCTCCCGACCCTTCCATCCATCCAGACCTCCCTCTGGCCCCACCCCCTCATCATCACCCTCCAATGAGAAGGCGTCGTCGATGGTGAACTGTGCCGCCATAGCTTCACACCCTCAGGCTCTCACTGGGCGACGGATCACTGCGTGTTCGAGAGATAAACCAGAACAACATCTTAATATAATAAAGATTAATTACATACTGTAATTAGATACTGATCAACACCATACTTCACTAATACACACTATTACACACTGATTATACCTATATTAAGAGAGAGAAAAAAAAGAGACAGTCGGGCAAACAGATGTAATAAAGACCAGACAGATACAAGAGAAACACATACAGACAGAGATTGCTGAATAAAAAGGTGGATGGATGAATGAATATACAGACAGACAGTAAAGATAGATAGATAGAATAAATAGGAAAGACTAGATACAGATAATGAGAAATACAGAATACACAGCGACTGATTGTCTGTCTGTCTGACTGACTGTCTAAATATTTATCCATCTATCATTCACAGACAGTATACGTATAGATGGGACGGACGAATAAAATAACAGATTGGACTAGACTAGGGCTGAACGATTAATCGTTTTTTAATCGAAATCGCGATTTGAATGGACGCGATTTTTCAATCGCAGGAGCTGCGATTTGAATTAGCCAATAGCCTGCAAGTGTTTCCAACTTATGTGGTTAAAAGCGCCTGTTCTGTGTCTGAGAGGCTTGTGTGTGTGTGTGAGCACACCGCCTGCTCTTCTCCGATTGGCCTGATGCAGCAGGGGCTGGATTCATTTGAATATTTTTTTCACTGGAGGGCGGGGCTGCGTTCAACGCAACGAAGCCAGCATGCACTGCCGCTCTCTCCATTGCAGCTACATCAGGGTGAATTAAATTTAAAGTGGCGCTTGGACATGAGTGGAAGACTTGGATAAAATAATTTAAAGCCAGGCGGACACTGTGCAATTGTTTAAATGCGTTGTAGAGTTCAGATTGTCTGCGAACCCGAACCTGACTTGATGCCCGAACTCGCGCCGGGTCAGCAGAGAATTCCCTCCGCTTTCCTTTGCGCTCTGTCAGATGGTGCTCCAGAAAATGGTCTGTGAGGTAGATCTGTTTTAATACAACAAATCACACTATGATCTTTATGATGTACCACAAGTTACACTGTTATAATCACACAGTGCTGCACGCGTGTCAGCAGCTGCAGCTCTGCCTGTTTAAAGCTCCGCGCGTGGGTTAATCGGTTTGCGCCGCACACATCGCCGGGGT
This sequence comes from Astyanax mexicanus, assembly GCF_023375975.1. NCBI lineage: Eukaryota > Metazoa > Chordata > Actinopteri > Characiformes > Acestrorhamphidae > Astyanax > Astyanax mexicanus. The sequence goes on from NC_064414.1 coordinate 54,783,686, forward strand.
GACGACGCGTCTTTTTGGGGCAGAAATAATATTTCTTTATTTTATTTCTGCTATTGCGTGCCGTTTTTCGTTTATATCTTTTGGAATTCGTTATATTGTAATTTTATTAGTATTTGGGGATTATTAAATAAAATATAAAAGTAATATATAAACAGTATAAATAAATATCAGTTTGTACCAGTGTTGGGAGTAACGGCGTTAAAACAGCTTCTGGCCGCTGTGCCTGTGGTTTGGCGTGGTGAAGTGAGGCACAATTGTGACGATTTGCTGCTCTAATCAATTCAGTGATTGCCGTGGACAAGCCAAGTTCCGAATTAAGGACGTTAAGCTCTTTTTAGCTGCTCCGATGTTTGTGGTGCTGCTGCTTTCTCTTTTAGAGCTTAGATTTTCTGCCCGAACCTGACCTGACCCGAGGACCGACCCGAAATCGGGCTCCTATTTTTATTTTATATAAAGCTTTGGTGTGCTAATCATAATGTTGCTAAGTAACCAATTATTATTGTTCACTAAAGCGAACGAAATAGCGAAAACTGAAAGTGAAAAACATTTGTGTTAACTGAATCTGATAAAAACGGCAATTAAAAGAAAATAACATAACTATCTCGAACTGTATTTTGTGTTTATAAAACTAACTACAACTAACTGAAATTACTGATAGAATACCCTCATTTTCGTGTTAAATTAATTTAAAAGCGCTGTTGTACAGCGGAGTTGTACAGCGGGCGGTGTTGTGCCGAGCGCGTGGCACCTGGTCCGTGGCGTTAGTTCTTGTGTAAAGCGCTCGCGCTAGCCGCAAAATACGACAGAAAACACTGAGAAACTGCAGAACTATCTATGGGATTACAATATGAGCGCCAGGCAGATGAAAGAGAAACAGCAGATACAGCGTGAGAATATTTACCTGTGAGTAGTAACTCACACCAGAAATCTCTCTCTCTCTTTCTTTCTCTCTTGCAAAACGTGCACGTTTTGGGCCTGATCTAAGCTCTATTCTCTTTTGGCAAGGCTGTTGTTATATTAATACCATTTTAACGGTCATTAGATTGTTGTTTTTGTCCATTATTTTTTTTGTTTATATATACATATTTCCTTTGAGGGTGGCTTGGTATGTTTAATTTCATCCCCAGACGCGTTTTTCCGTTTTTTCCGTTTTTTTCAGTATTACAAGTTTTAGTAATTTTCTTTGGTTGTGTGGAGAATTTCGTTTTATTTTTTTTAAATTCGTTAGATTATATTTTTGTCAACATTTTGGGTTTATTTTCGTTTGTTATTTTTCTAATAGTAAATGTATAATTGATTTCCTTTTTTGATGGGCGAATATTAAAAAGTAACGCGATTAGTTACTTTTACTGGTAACTAATTACTTTTATAGTGGAGTAACTCTGTTAGTAACTCAGTTACTTTTTTGGAGAAGTAATGAATAACTATAACTAATTACTTTTTCAAAGTAACGTGCCCAACACTGGTAGCTACCAGTATGAAGCTAACAGCTAAAAACTGATTTACTTTTAAGTTCATTTATTTGTAAAAATGCATCTCAAAACTCAAAGAGTTTAGGATAAAACCGATATTTTGCTTTTTTTTTAGCTTTTCTGCTAAGGCATTACTGTCCACAGCGGACCAGTCAGTTACTGATGTTGCAGTTATACCTTTTGTGCATGCAAGCATTAATGATGCTACTTTTGCATTTAATGTGCAAAAAAACTGATTTACTTTTAAGTTAATTTATATTGTAAAAATGCATCTCAAAACTCAGACTTTACAGTTACTGATGTTGCAGTTAAACCTTGTTATTTATTTTGTTGTTACTTGCAATTTAAAAATAAAACTGAAAACTGCATTTAATCTGAGATACCTGTGAATATTTTATGTGGAAGAAGTTTATAAATTTATTTGATAGGTATGGTAACCACTAATACAGGTTTAGGTTTTTGATGGATTAAAAATAATCGCAATTTAAATCGCAATCGCAATATTCTGTGGAAAAATCGCAATTAGATATTTTGCCCAAATCGTGCAGCCCTAGACTAGACAGATAATGAGAAAGACAGACAGAAAGACAGTTAAGACCGACAGATTAACTCATGGATAAACACCTGGATGGACAGATTAACAGACAGACAAACAGTCACTGCTGGATAAATGGCTGGACAGATGGACAAATATACAGAGGGATAGACAGATAGTCAAACAGACAGACGGATAAATAGATGGGAAGATGAATGAATACACGGATGAATGTATAGACAGACAATAAATAGATGGACGGACAAACAGATGGACGGACGGACAAGTTTGGACTAGAAAGATATGAGAAATACATACAAATACAGACTGATAGACAAATTAATATATAGAAAGACAGACAGTTAAGACCAACAGATTGACTGATGAATGGATAAACACCTGGATGGACAGACAGGAAGAGACAGGCAGAAAGACAGGCAGACAAAGCCGTTTTTTACTTTTTCCCCACAATGTAAACTTGGCTGTGTATAATATTTATAATGTAAGTATGTCAAGATAAATGGACCTGAAATAAAAACTCCAAAATTACTTGGAATAAAATTAACACTGATTTATACTGCCAGCTTTTACATTTATTTACTACAATCCACAGATATGCCCATGAAAGCATACGGGATACCGGCATCAGTCCCACAGTTCCTGTACCAGTACAGGAAATCCTGAACAGGAATTCCTCCAGAGTAATCGTTCTGTCTGTAGATCCTCTCTCACTGTACACGGCTCTGCTCTAGTCTGATAAAAATAACGAGGAGATCTGAAGCTAAAGCAGACGTTAGACTGAGGAATCTGCTCTGATCTGCAGGCTTATAAACACCAGGAACTGATGCACTACTGAAGTGCGTAGCTCTCTAATAAACCCTTATCTCCAACCTCAAAAAGAACAACCAGTTCTACAGCCTGGAGCTACATTAATCAGTGAATCTGAACAGATCGGAACAGGGCTGGGCAATTCTTACAAAAAATATACAATTAAAAATAACATTTAGAACCTTTAAATCAAAATTCAAAGAGTAAAGAAACAAGTTTCCTTGTACAATTAAATATTTTATTATAATCATGCCCACGTCATTATTTCGTTATGTTTTCTGTTAATTACTGCAAACAATTTAAAATTGCTCCTACAGTCTGCATTTCTTACATACTATAATTCTATTATAGCAAAAGCGCAGAACTAATTATTATTCTTAGTCCAGCTGTGAGAAAGGGGTGTTTAAAACCCCCAGCAGCACTGCTGAGCCGCCGCCACCACCACCACCACCACCACCACCACCACCCCTGCCCTGGTCTTTTAACATTGTATATTCCTAAAGAAAAGAAGCACATCCCCCTCCCCCTTTCTCTTAAGTGTTTTATTTTACACCAATCAGAGAAGAATAGAGTCTATCACACTTCAGTTCATGTGCTAATAGACTCTGAATGGACGAGGAAGCTCCTCATCAACTCTACTTCTAATCTAATTTACTCAGTACTTAAGTATTTGTTTAAATAGCTTCTTTTGTTGATTAAAAACTGTATTTTTTATGAGATATTTTATTCCACACACCTCAGTCAGTCAGTCTTTAGTTACATAGCTAATCAAATTAAGCTGTGATGTGTAGTTCACACAAACATCTAATAGAATTTACATTATAAATATACATTACATATATAATTCCTGCCAAATGTATTTAGTGAATACACAATTTTTTTCTGACTGGTTCATTTAACTAGGCTTATAAAGTCAATGTAGTTAAAAATGAACAACAATAACAGTCTGGCATTATCAATCAATCATTTTAACTAAATTAATAGACTCACTGTTAATGTGATTCTTAAAGTGGGAAAAAGGACATTGTATATATCTTTACATATGAAATCTGCAGAGTAAATTTCAGTTAACAAACCTTTGCAAACATTTAAAGAACTCTTTTATATGGCAGCGGCATAAGCTCACCCAAAAGCAGTGTGTAAGACTGGTGGAGGAGACCATGATGCCAAGACACAAGAAAACTGTGATCGGTGTGAAATAAATCAGGGTTTTCAACAAATTATTACTATTACTCTTAAAATAACATTAGTATTGTTTCTAAGTGAATATGAACTTGTTTTCTTCATAAACGTTAAAACAACGTTGCCAAATCAACGATGATATTTTTTTAAAATCACCACTAAATCCAAGATTGATTCAACCATAACATCAACATTAATTCAACGTTGAAAAGCCAGCTTGGATATTAATATTAACTTTTTGTGGCAGTAGTAAACTATAATATTGAAATTCATTTAAATTACACGTTTTGTAAAATCGTGAAAAACATTTTTATAAAAAAAAAACACGGTAAAATGAACATTTTAGTGATATTATTATTATTTTAGGGCCTTACATTTTATTTAGTTAGTTAACCTAGCTAAGCTAACTTTAGCTACATTAGCCAAGCTAGCTCTGAATCTCCTGTGTAAAACTAAGCTAACAACAAAGTTAAACATATTTTACATATGTTAAACATATCTAATCTGCTGCATTTAAAGCTGGAAATATATTATCAGAGTTATAAACAGAAGATTATAGAGCTGTTCTCATTTAATAAGTTACACATTAACTATAATCTCACTGTTTTTATCACTAAACAAACTTACCATCGCTCAAAACACACCAAAACTACAGCAAACTAAGCATAAACTCCTGTTTTTAACATTACGATGATCACTAAACCCGGTATTTACAGTATAAAGCTGCAGTTATTCTTATATTAAAGCTGAGAATATAAAAATTATAACGGCATTGTAAGCGTAGTTAATGTTAAACTCAGACTTTAAAACTTACTGTCGGTGTTTCTCCCTCTCAGAGCGGCTCAGCGCGGAGATTAGGACATGGTTCTGCTGTTAATCCTCTAAACTAACAGTATAAAGAGAAGATAAACAGTAAAACTGAGTATTTAAACTTGTATAAAGCTGGAAAAGTTTCCACAGCTGGAGGAACTTTTACTACAGGAGCGATAATCTCCCCTCAGCCGCTTCCTCTCCGCCCGCAGCAGCGCGGAGCTCCACAGCGCCCCCGCGGCCTGGCAGCGCACTGCAGGTACAGCACTTCTATATTTTTTATATATACTGTATGTACTAAAAGTGGCATAAAGTTATCCAAAAGCAGTGTGTAAGACTGGTGGAGGAGAACATGATGCCAAGATGCATGAAAACTGTGATTAAAAACCACCAGGGTTATTCCACCAGATATTGATTTCTGAACCCTTAAAACTTTATGAATATGAACTTGTTTTCTTTGCATTATTTGAGGTCTGAAAGCTCTGCATCTTTTTTTGGTATTTCAGCCATTTCTCATTTTCTGCAAATAACTGATCTAAATGACATTTTACTCAAACAAAAACCTATAAATAGCAAAATCAGAGAAACTGATTCAGAAACTGAAGTGGTCCCTTAATTTTTTTCTAGAGCTGTATACATGTACTAATAAATCTCAAAACATTAGAATATCATTGAAAATTTACTTTTTTTTAGTAATACAGTTCAAAATGTGAAACTCATATACTATAAAGATGTATTATGGTCAGTGTCAATCAAGGCTAAATTTGAAGATAGAACATTGAAGGTAAAATCTCTTAATTATTAATTTAATTAATAATTAATTAATTAATTAATTAATCCTTTCCATTTAATGTAGCATAGAAGAAATGAGTTTTTATCATTTTTTTCAAATTTCTAGTTTTTTTTATTTCTGCACCTCACAAATAAAACTATGCCATTACATTTTTTATCACAAAACGTAAAAATGGAAAAATCCAAAAAAAAGAGAGAGATTTTTGTTTTAATTCTGCAGAAATTAAAAACTTAAAGATAAAAAAAGGATTTTTTTTTCTTCACCAAAGTAAATGGAAAAAATGAAATAATGAAGTTTTCAACACAATTGTGAGAGACGTGTCATCTGCTTGTGTTGATCCACTGTGTTATATCAAACTCAAAGTCAGTCCCGTGTTTTCCTGGGAAAAAAATAAAAAACATTTTACAGCACTTGTTTTCCAGCCCGATTATTAAGTAACATTTGAGCTCCTCCTGTGCTTTTCAGTCTCACCACTAGAGCGCAGCATTAAACTGTTAAACAGTGGAAAGTGTGATACAGTTATTTAATTTTAAACTGTTTTAAATTATTTTTTCATAACAACTGCTTTTAGTTTATGTTCTACTGTATTTATACTGTTGGGTCAATATCAATATAACATAGTATTTGGGAGAAAAGCATATTTTTAAAAATACAAACACTGTGTAATAATAAAATATTCATAAATTCCTCTGAATTAATCATTATTACACATGTACAGAAATGTTAACCTTCACTTTATATAACTTTTCTTTGATATTTGTTTATTGCCATTTTCACAGAGCTACCTGATTAAGTTGAATAAGTATTTTAAGAGTATAAATAACGCATTTTGTAAAGCATGCTTTCTTACATTTTTTAATATGTTTTAAGTCTAATCATTTTGGCATTTTAATTTTCTCTCAGACGAAATTCAATTAGAAAAAAATAATTAATTCATTTTGATTAATCCGACCACAAAACAGTTTTCAATTTTGCCATGATTGATTTCTGTTTCTGATCTATTGTAAATAAAATAAGGGTTCGAATTTTATTGAAACTGTGGTTTTATAAATTAATTATGAATCTTTTAAAAAGAGTTACATAAAACTCCAAAAATTTATTCCACTGCTAAAAACAATGATACCATTTTTTTTAAATACTAGAATGAAAAAAAAAATCTAATTAGATTAATATAGAATACAAATATTCAAAATTCTATAATACAAAGATTTAAACACAATGATTAAAAATTCTAGGAAATAAAAATTCTAGAACACAATAATTCCAAATTCTTCAATACTAACATATTAGAATAGAACACAATGGCAAAATTCTAGAATACAATGATTTTGTATGAAAATGCTGGAACAATTATTTTAAATTCTAAAGGACACTGACTAAATTCTAGTAAATAATGTAAAAAAAAACAATTAGTCTAAAATGTAGAACATTTCTAATTTATTTACTAAAGTATACTCACAAAAATACAAAAAGTATGAACTTTTATCATAAATAATACTGATAATTGATAATAGTTGACACAACAGGTTTTTTATATTAATAGAAAATGATCCCACTCTTTTGAATGGTGTTGTAGAGTAGAATAGAGTGAATAGAGTTCAGAAACTCTGTATTGTATGAGTTTGATCAGATACTGATTTTTTTTCTCCTGCTGTTCTCAGATCAGTTAATCTCAGTGGCCTTGTTTCTTATTCACTCTCAGTATCAGTGCGTTCCCTCAGGAGCTCTGATGTGTTTGTTTATAAAAAGCTGTAACCCTGTAGTCGTGGGTCAGCGTCTGGAGAGAGACAGAACCCGCGGGACAGGATCTAATCATGAATTTACCTCAGCAGAGCTATTCTAATCACACATTTACCTCATCACTGCTATTCTAACCATACATTTACTTCAGCATAACTACTCTACTCATAGATTAACCTCAGCATTACTATTCTTATCATACATTTACTTCAGCACTGCTATTTTAATCATATATTTACCTCAGCATACTATTTTAATCATACATACCTTAGCAGTGCTATTCTAATCATGTATGTATCTTAGCAGTGGTATTTTGATCATGAATTTACTTCAGAACTGCTATTCTAATCATAAATTTACCTCAGCACTGCTATTCTAATCATGTACATCTCTTAGCAGTGGAATTGTAATCATGAATTTACCTCAGCACTGCTATACTACTCATACATTTACCTCAGCATTGCTATTCTAATCATACAGTTACCTCAGCAGTGCTATTCTAATCATATAGTTACCTTAGCAATATTATTCTAATTGTGCATTAACTTCAGCAGGACCATTCTAATCATACATTTACCTCAGCAATGGTATTTTGATCATGAATGTACCTCAGCGCTGCTATTCTAATCATATATTTACTTCTGCACTGCTATTCTAATCATACATTTACCTCAACATTACTTTAATAATCATACATTTACTTTAGCAGTGGTATTATAATCATACATTTACTTCAGCACTGCTATTCTAATCATGAATTTATCTCAGCACTGCTATACTACTCATACATTAACCTCAGCAGTGCTATTCTAATCATGAATTTACCTCAAAACTGCTATTCTAATCATACATTTACCTCAGCTATGCTATTTTAATCATACATTGACTTCAGCAGTACTATTCTAATTAAGCATTTACCTCAGCAGTGTAATTCTAACCATGAATTTACCTCAGAACTGGCGTTTGTCAGCTTTCCCTGCATTGTACACAACATTGCTCTGGTACTCAGTATCGTTGGGTGGAGTGATGTGGACCTGTCACCGCTGCTGAAAAACATACTACAGTTAGAGGAAACACTGTAATGTGAGATAAAATAAACAAGTAATTGTTCAACCAACTCTTTTTAGTTGCCAAATATTCGGTGCATTAATAGTTTATGACCCTTTATTTGTTTAAGTACAAAAATATAAGGCTTATCGCTTTGTACCTAAAATGGATATGTATTCCAGTCCCACACACTGAGAAAATTAAGGTTTTCATTCTATCTGAGGCGTCTGAAACAGCTGCCTGAGGTGATGGTCTGAGTTAGCATGTGGGTGAGGGTCTTATAGGTGGTAAATTACTCCACAGGCTTTTCATCTGAATAACTAATGGAGCTGTGGTCAGTAAGAAAACCCAGACCAGAGAACCGGAGGAAGAGCAGAAGGTCACATTCCTGAGATCACAGTTCCTCTGTTCTCACTTTATTACGGTTAGTGAGGGTTAAAGAACAAGAGAAGAGCTTCAGGCTCTCTGACTGAAGAACACCATGAAGACAAAAGTATTGGGACACCCGTCCATTTATAGTTTCTTCTGAAATCAAGGGTATAAAAAGAGTAAAAATCCTTTCTACTACATTTTTGAGCATCACAAAAGTTTTGGTTGGAGCTCCATCATTCCAGAAAGCACAGCTCCACTTTTTCAAAGCTCAGTAGCCTTGTAGAATGCAGTCTATTCTTTTTGCAGTACCCAGGGGACTGGATGTAATCATGAATGTACTTCAGCAGTGGTATTCTAATAATACATTTACCTCAGCACTGCTATTCTAATTATACATTTACCTCAGCAGTGCTATTCCAATCATATATTTACCCCAGCAGTGCTATTGTAATCATATATTTACCTCAGTAGTGCTATTCTAATCATGTATTTACCTCAGTGCTGCTATTTTAATCATACATTTACCTCAGTAGTGCTATTCTAATCATATATTTACACCACAGTGTTTGGGTTGCCACGTATTGCATGTCCCATACCGTTAAAGGGATTTATTATGCAAAACTCACTTTTTGCATTTTTGTATTTCCACTAGAGTCTCTACTGCTCCCACAAACACTTCAAGCTCATTTGTTTCTATGAGTCATTTGGATGGCTCCTCCCTTATTGTGATGTCACAATAAGGAAACCTGAAAAAAACACCCTGGCTCCACCCCTCACCCAGCAACCCCCACCAGAGCCCCACCCACTAGATCAGTTAAAGAAACTTCATTTCAATCTGCTGGCTACAGTCTTCGTTTGAGGGAGGGATCTGTACCTACTCTCTGTGGCAAGTGAGTGGATGAGGGAGATGTAAGAACTTTCAAATAATTCGTTTTGTGCTTCTATCGCAGTTTAGCATGAACTAGCTCATTTGTGTTTTGCCATTTAGCACAAGCTAACACTAACATGTGGTAAACACTCAGCAAAAAACAGCTTATTCGCATAGAAGTGACAGAGTGGGGTAATTTTCTACTGAACGTGATGTCACATGACTGAAAAAGCCAAAAAACTTACTGATCCTCCTGTTTTTTCAATTGCAGTCCGGATGCAGGAGATTTATCACTGAGTAGAAGTGTGAAATATTTTTCACAGACGTTCCCCTGAGAAACTAATCCCGTCCGGATAGGGCTTTTAAGAGGGTATACAATTAACCAAACATAATTTTTTTTTAAAGAAATGTTTTATTTAATCTGTCCTTATTTTGCAGTATTATGTGACCTACTGTCAACCTACTGTGCAGGTAGGTAAGGAAGGCAGTTTCACTGGTACCAGGTCAAAAATAATTTTAATTGGGTCCATCACCTGAACTAACCCCAGATGAAGTTCTTGAGGATATCAAGAACCCACTGTGCAGATACAGATGTTCTCACATCTACAGCTGTAGACCAGCAGGGTGGAGCTATGAGGGAGGGGTTTCTGATAAAGTGGCCAGTCTAAAGACGTTTCCACGGCAACCGATTTGTCAGACAGACCGAATAGGTGATTGGGAGGAAAGTGAAGGGAGGAGCCAAGTAAGTTTGGGGCGGGGCCAGGGGAGTAAGACAAGGATGACGTAGCTGAGCTCTGGGAACTGCAGCACGGAACCAACACGCACGCACACACACACACACATACACACACACACACACACACACATATTTATACCCACACCATACCTTTTTACACACACACTTCACTGGGACCAGTGTCCACACCCACCCCTGCGCCACTAGCCAATCGCTGCGCAGTGGGCGTGGCCTGTCAGAAAACGGGTGGGCCCGTGTTCCTCTCTCTCACCTACCGGACTGCGGAGCACCGGGACCAGCCGCGGAACCTCTCAGCTCGCCCCCGAACCCACTGTTTGATATTTGCTTTGATCTGGCCGCTCGGAACGAGCGTTGGCGTTATCGTCTGGCGCGCGCAGCCCGTGACACGGACGCGCCGGGAAGCGGCGAGGCTCGAGCGCGGACCTGAAGGAGGACGGACGCACGGGCGCGTGAGGAGTCACTGGCCACCGAGCCACCACCGTTACCGTTAACGTTACCGCGGATCCGCGCGCGGGGAGACTGCTGCTGATCATCACTGATCAATACACCAATAAACCAATCAGCGCGCGCTCACAGAACAATCCAATTATTTAAGATAGAAGAACATATAAAAAAACGTCCCGGAACGCTTGGATGGCGCTTGCTTGTGCTAGAACACCTGCGTACAAGGATGCTGGACTGCAGCACACTACTGTTCTAGCTAGAATGCCTGGCTCGTGCATGCTGATGTGCTTAGAATGCTTAGACAATATGCGTACTTGTGCACTAGAGCACTAGAGTGCTCAGGTGGTGTGCACTAACGTACAAGAGTGCTTAGCTATTGCTTAGCTAGTGCACAGTTACGTACTAGAATGCTCAGATAGTGTGCACTTTAGTATTAGAGAGTTCAGGTGGTGTGCACTTGTGTACTAGAATGCTCAGTTAGTTCACACTTGGGTATAACAGAGTTATACGTACTAGAATGCTTAGCTTGTATACACTCGCATACTAGGGTGCACAAGCAGTGTGTACTTGCATACTAAACTGATCAACTGGTGTGCACATGCACACTAGGGTGCATAGGTAAGGTGTACTTTTGTACTAGAATGCTTAGTTAGTGGGCACTTGAGTATAAGAGAGTTCAGCTGGTGTGCACTTGAGTATAAGAGAGTTCAGCTGGTGTGCACTTGAGTATAAGAGAGTTCAGCTGGTGTGCACTTCTGCACTAGTGTTGCACTAGTGCCCAGGTGTTGTGTACTTATATGTACTAGAGGGATCAGTTAGTGCACACTTAGGTATAACAGAGTTATACGTCCTAGAATGCTTAGCTGGTATGTACTCGCATACTAGGGTGCACAGGTGGTGTGTTCTTGCATACTAAACTGATCAACTGGTGTGCACGTGCACACTAGGGTGCTTAGGAGAGGTGTACTTCAGTACTAGAATGCTCAGCTAGTGTGCACTTGGAAATGTACTAGAGAGCTCAAGCTGGTGCACGCTTATGTACTACTGGGCAAAGGTGGTGGGCATTTGCATACTAGAGCGTTCAGCTGTTGAGTTACTTGTGAACTAGGGTGGTCAGATGTTGTGCATACTTGTGTACTTGCATACTAGAGTGCTCAACGCCGTGCATACTTGTGTACTAGAATACTGAGCTAGTGAAAGTAAGTAGTGTACTGGTTCCGCGTATTTCATGTTCCGTATCTTTGCTCTCAGAGTATTAATTGTTGCGTTTCTTGATAAAGTGCACGAAAGGCATAGGCCCAAACTTGTGTTTTCTAGTATTCTATATTTAGCGCACCAGTATACCTAACGATTTTAGTTCCAGCACACTAGTGTTCGTGTGTGTTCTGAAGTGTGCACTACAAAGGCCGCCGAGTTGCAGAACGCAAGCGTGTGGTTGGGAACGAAGCCATGCGGTGGGCGAGGACCGGAGGGAGGTGAAGGTGGACTCGAGCTGTGTAAAGGGGGGGCAGGGTCGGGGGGTTGTGATGGCATGGTGGTGAAGTTGTGACTGCGTGTGAAAGCACCTGTGCGAGAGTGCACGATGGAGAGGTTCCTACAGATCGCCCCGCACTCGTTGGCCATCGTCCTGCGGCGCGTGGGGGCGGAGCCAGAGGCCGCCGCGACGGACGAACTGCAGCACCGACACACGGGCTACGAGATCTTCGCCGACTTCAAGGCGGAGAACATGCAGCACTTCTGGAACAAGAAGGTGACGGAGGCGGTGGAGGAGACCTTCTTCCTCGGCTGGATTGACGAACACGTCCTGCTCATCCAGGGCAAGGAGGAGCACCTGGAGGTTCTGAGGGAGGGCTGGACCCGGCGGGCCCTCAAAGCCCCACGCGGTTTCGAGATCCAGTGCATCGGTGAGTCTAAGAGGCTGCAGTTTCTTATATGCATCACTAGGGGGCGCTGTTATGGTTGCAGGGGTTAATTGGATGATTGATGTTGCCTGGGCTGTGTCCCATTTGTGTACTACACATAACTTATAGACTATTAACTACACTTAGTAGTCTTAGTAGTGTGCAAAATATTAACATACTTACGAAGTTACATACATACTACATACTCAATGCAATTGGGACGCAGCTGTAAAGTTGTGGTAAATGAAGTCATGCACCGAATTCACTTCATTTAAAGATGGATTGTGTCAAATGGATACAACATATCAATGATGTATTATCTATTGTTTGATTTCCATACTGGTATTAACTTAAGTATCACAATACTCGATACCAAATGATACTATTGCAAAAATCGTGTATAAAGATACATAATATTTTACACGCTAATTTTGATGTGCTAAAATATGCATTGTTTACATTATTAACAATTAATCACTAATTACCACTGTTTAATGGTAAATCCAATCAAAATTCCAATTTTTTTCCCCAGCACTATTAGCATTGTCCAAAGTTCACACTGTTAGCAAAAGCCATTGATAATGATGCATTATATGATTTGATTTTGCACATCCCAACACGATGGAAACATGTCCACGAATAGAAGATCTGAAGATGATTTAATGAGACACTAATAGTATTAACTCTGAGAATTCACATTATCTCCTTACCCAAGTTAATTTAAACACTTTGATCAGGTTCTGATAAACTCTGCAGTAATTGGAATATGAAGTGCATTCACTTTATTTAGCAGTGTACTGGTTTTATTGTTATGGCTGATTGGTGGAGGTGGATTTTTATGACAGACATTCCCTTTAGAGTGTGTGTTTGCTGATGCCACTGTGTAAAGAAACATAAACTTATTGTAAAAGAAAAAAATATATATTGCACCCAAGACAGTGTGGGATTGTAATTCTAATCAGAAGGAAGATAAAAGTTGCCAGGAACGATAAATGATTGTAAATTTAGGCTGATATTGGTAATATTTATTGAGCTACACATACACGTGTGTGTAACTCATGTGTAACTCATGTGTAACTCATGTGTAATGCATGTGTAATGCATGTGTAATGCAGCAACATACCAGACGAGAGTTGTAGAGGTTCCTAATGTTCCTCCTGTGATAATCCATCCCATAATAAATGTGTGGTGGGGGTATAGGAGTGTTGTTAGAGCGTCCAATAGCATCCCACACATTTTCTATAACATGGGTTTTAATGGGTTATAATATACAGTCACATTTGAATACATATTCCTGCCATCAAACACAATAGATGTAAAAGGATATAATGTCCAGTAAGATTAGAATCCATATATTTCTGTGCAGCTTAAATCTGGAATCCCAGCGTTTAGTCAATAGAAGTTTTGCAGCTTTAAAAGCCGCCAACAGCAAATTCCTCTGCTATGATGACAAATTAAGGCTTGAGAAATTATTTAGAAAAAATAAATACAGGATAAGGTTAAGGATAATTCTTCCTCAATCAGTCTGGATATATCCAATGTCAGTTGGCTTCAAAACGCTGATAATGTAGGACAGAACCAAAAATAATGCTTAAATGTTCCTAATTCATGGACGAGCCTTGTCCTGTTGTAATAGCGCACCATAGAGTGAGTTTGGAAAAGTTTGGGCTCTTGTTAATGTAATATTGGGCTGTTAAAGTTCCTGTATTGATGTCTAGGCCTGTCACAATAATTGCAATATTGATTTATCGTACAATAAATGAACATAACCTCAATAATTTTTGATAATCTTGATGAATTGTCTATTGTGTTTATTTGTATGTTTATTCACACATATTTTACAGTATTTTAGCCAGTCAAGCTGTAATAACTGTGACTCCATACACACATACACACAGTGTGGACTAAAGTAGGCGAAGAAATAAATATATAATTCCCAAAATAATTATAATAAATGATTATTTAAGTCTGTGCTGTCTTCAAAAAGTTTATAATTACTTTTATCATTATGTTAGTAGCATTTAATAGTCTTAAAATTACAAAAATATCATGTATCGCAATCATTTCTGGGACATTATATAATTTATAACCACAAAAAATTATTATCGTGACAGACCTATTGAAGTCCAGAGGTGATGATCTGGCATTGTAAGAAATTACATCCCACACCATCACACCACGACACCAGGTCTTCTAGATGTGTCAGGTATAAACTAACAGTGTATAAAAGCAGGTCCCCACTATAAGTAGTACACTAAGTAATCCAACCACAGTGAGTGAAGTGTAGAAGTGTGTGGTTTGGGACACAGCAGCTCAGTGGAGGCGTCAGTGTTCCTGATCTATGGAGGATATCCTTAGAAAAGCCTATTGTGACATAATTCATACTGATAACAATATCATATCATATCGCCCAGCGCTACGTTCCTCTCCGCCTCACGTTCCTGCAGACGTAAATCTCGATATCCGTTTCCAAAGAGGGAACAGGCTCTCTGAAACATTCTGGCAGACCTCCTGTTCTCCACACGATGTAGAAAAGAGAGATAAGTGTGGTTTTGAAGGCTTTGCTGATGGTTTTAGCTCTATCTGTTTCTCTACATACTTTATTATAATTCTCCTACTTATTTTTCCCTTGTTTAATTATTATTATTATTATTATTATTATTATTATTATTATTATTATTATTATTATTATTATTTGGGTGGTGGGTCTTTATTCTCAGCACTGCAGTGACACTAATTGTCTACAGGTTGCCATTTACAGGACTTTTTGCGTATAGGTTGCCACACACACACACACACCCAGAACACTATCTATAGATTGCCACACACACTGAACACTGCCTATAGGTTGCCACAGACACACACACACACACACACACACACACACACACACACACAGGACTCTATCTATAGGTTGCCACACACATAGAACACTGCCTATAGGTTGCCACAGACACACACACACACACACACACACACACACAGGACTCTATCTATAGGTTGCCACACACCCAGAACACTACCTATAGGTTGCTGCCTACAGAAGACTGCCTATAGGTTGCCACAGACACACACACACACACAGGACACTACCTATAGGTTGCCACACACACCAAACACTACCTATAGGTTGCTGCCTACAGAACACTACCTATAGGTTGCCACAGACACACACACACACACAGAACACTACCTATAGGTTGCTGCCTACAGAACACTGCCTATATGTTGCCACAGACACACACACACACAGGACACTACCTATAGGTTGCCACACACACCAAACACTACCTATAGGTTGCTGCCTACAGAACACTACCTATAGGTTGCCACAGACACACACACACACACACAGGACACTACCTATAGGTTGCCACACACACCAAACACTACCTATAGGTTGCTGCCTACAGAACACTGCCTATAGGTTGCCACAGACACACACACACACACACACACACACACACAGGACACTACCTATAGGTTGCCACACACACCAAACACTGCCTATAGGTTGCCACACACACCAAACACTACCTATAGGTTGCTGCCTACAGAACACTGCCTATAGGTTGCCACAGACACACACACACACACAGAACACTACCTATAGGTTGCCACACACACCAAACACTGCCTATAGGTTGCTGCCTACAGAACACTGCCTATAGGTTGCCACAGACACACACACACACACACACACACACACAGGACACTACCTATAGGTTGCCACACACACCAAACACTGCCTATAGGTTGCCACACACACCAAACACTACCTATAGGTTGCTGCCTACAGAACACTGCCTATAGGTTGCCACAGACACACACACACACACAGAACACTACCTATAGGTTGCCACACACACCAAACACTGCCTATAGGTTGCTGCCTACAGGACACTACCTATAGGTTGCCACAGACACCGAAAACTACCTATAGGTTGCCCCACACACAGGACACTACCTATAGGTTGCCACACACACAGAACACTACCTATAGGTTGCTGCCTATAGAAGACTGCCTATAGGTTGCCACAGACACACAGACACACACACACAGGACACTACCTATTGGTTGCCACACACACCGAACACTACCTATAGGTTGCTGCCTACAGGACACTACCTATAGGTTGCCACAGACACCGAAAACTACCTATAGATTGCCACACACACACACACACACACACACAGGACACTACCTATAGGTTGCCGCTGTGTGCATTAGTGATGCATTAGTTAGTGATTTCTCAGTCTAAGGAATGTTCTGGGTAACCATTAACTGGGTAGCTGCTCTAATGTGATCATATGTGATTTATTTTTGTTTTAGTAAGTATATGTATAAGTATTATATACAGATATGTATCAGATATGTATCAGATTTCATTAGCGTTGTTTACCTGCTGTGTGAACACTTACTAAATGAGCTGCACTGTTGCGTGTGTTTGTGGGGGTCTTGCAGGATCTAATGTGGGTTCAGGGCTCGGTCAGGAAAGTGTTAATAAGTTTTGAACAAACAGAAGGTTTTCAAGGGTGAGAACACAGAGAAATCGGCCTCCCATAACTGATAAGCAGCCTGTGCAGACCTACACACACACACACACACACACACTCCTGGGCCTGCAGGCTGGCCGTGCTCTGTGCTGGAATGTGGTGCAGGTTCCTGGAGGTCACTTCAGGTTGTTCGCTCTCAGTGGGTCAGTAGGGATTTCAGACTGAGCTCTGATTGGCTGCTGAAGCTGAAAACAGAAAGGTGTGTTGATTTTGTTAGTACTGTTACTACTATAAATCCACATACTATCTAATATTAGCATTAATCTCAACCTGATAAAAATGTGGTTAATAAAAATAGCATTGATTTTATTTGACTATTAAACTTCATATTCTTAGACACTGTACTAATGTCCACACTTAACTCTCAAAACTAAAATAGTGTCATAATTAACTTAATTAATTATTCTTATTAATTCTCATATATTCTTATTGCACAGCGACTGCAATCACCTAGCAACCACTTAACCACACCTTAGCAACCAATTAGCAGCATCATATCAACCACCACAGATACCATAGCAGCACTGTAGCAAAACACCTGGCAACACCTTAGCAACCATTTTGCAATGCTATAGCAACCACCACAGATATTACAGCAACACCTTAGCAACCACCTACAAACCACCTAGCAATGCCATAGGACACCTGTTTTACTATGATGTGACAATAAAATGATCTGATTTGCTAATTGTAACTATTATAACTATTTATAACTATAAACTATTTATTTTAGCCCTGCTGTTCTAGTCACACAGTTAGCTAGATATCTACCTTTACCATTTTATGCCAAATATTTTTAGTTTGAAATATTCTTACTGCTTATGTGCTAAATCTGTATCACTGTTCATCCATGCAGATGATAGCTGTGTATTAGAAGATAGTTGTGAGTAATGTAGGCATGTGGTTTAGTCCCCATTCCCAAAGCTCTGCAGTTGATTTAGTGAGCTGCTGGAACTCCTGTAACGCTGGGATTAGGGAATTTCTGGGATTAAACAGCAGCTCCTGCCACCTCTGGGTACTAATCTCACTCTTAGAAGGCTGTTCCAGTGTAGAATCAGTGTGTGTGTGTTTAAGTGTGTGTTAAAGTGTGTGTAAGAACCTGGGCAGACACTCCACTGGTCTCACCCACCGCTGGCGTCTTGCACTGTTGCTCGTCTGA
The DNA here is from genome assembly GCF_023375975.1 of Astyanax mexicanus. Classification (NCBI taxonomy): domain Eukaryota; kingdom Metazoa; phylum Chordata; class Actinopteri; order Characiformes; family Acestrorhamphidae; genus Astyanax; species Astyanax mexicanus. Next base: position 54,802,151 of record NC_064414.1, read on the forward strand.
AGCTGGGGTCAGAGGTTATCCTCAGTAAAGGTGAGGGTAGTGGTGGTTCTCAGGGTGTCTGGGTTTGGTAATAAGTTCTTAGTAAGGTCCTAAAACCAGCAGCTTCATATTTTCTGAATACACATGTTTTCTAGATTTAATTTGAATAAATCTAACATTAGCCTCAATGAAAACCTAAATCTAACCCTGTCCTAATCTTCACCTAAACCTAGAACCTAACTTTCATATACATAGATTCTAAAATTGTTTCTAATCCTAAATCCTAACCTTAGCCTACACCTATAGCACTCATTCTGATCCTAAACCTGATTCTAATTCTAACTCTAAACTAAGCTCAAAACTTAAATCTTACTCTTATCCTGATTCTAAACGTAAATCCAACCCTGTCCTAATATTCACCTTAACCTAGAACCTAACTCTCATATACGTACAGTAGATTCTAAAATTGTTTCTAATCCTAACCTTAGCCTACACCTATAGCACTCATTCTGATATTAAAAATCTAGTTTTACTCTTAATCCTAACCTCAGGCTTAATCTGAAACCTTATTCCAGCTCTTATACTAGTCCTAAGGGAGGCCCAACTTCTAATCCTAACTTAAACTCAAAACGTTAAGCTTCTATAAATAAATTTAACCTCAGCCTAAATCCTAAACCTAGCATCCCAGTCCTAAACCTGGCTGTAGTCCTTAATCTACCCCTCATCCTCAGTATGCAGCATCAAAACAGGATCCTCTGATGAACTGGATGGGTGGAACCGATCATTAGCAGAACCGGTTCTGCTGATAGAGTAGAGTACAGTAGTGGAGTAGAATTGGACTGTTTTGGGTCAGCAGCTTATTGTTTTGGAGGTTCTGTGATGTTCTGTGATGATATGTGATGATCTCAGTGCCACGTGTCAGTCCGACCCGCCGGGCCGAGGCTCAGAACACGCCCGGCTGCTTCAGTCTCACTGCTGGAGAATTCGATTGCTTCCTCAAACGGCAAACGCCGCAGGACACACTAAAATCACCCCACCACAAAAGCCACGCGTACAAATACTTCTATACTTACTTATAGACTACACACACACACACACACATACACACATTAAGTGTCAGGTAAGAAAAAAACTTAAAACAAAGTTAGAAAGTGTTAAATCTAAAAAAAAAATAATAATAATATGGTGACAGAAATTTTAGTTCTGTAAAGTATGTTATAATCTTAAAATTCAAACTTAAAAGTTCAATATTTCACATTCTGTTGATGTAATTAGGACTGGAAACCTTATTATTTGAAAGTATTTACAGTAAATCTCCCTTCTCTACTGACTTGCCACGGACAGTAGGTACAGATTCCTCCTTCAGACGAAGTCTGCTGGCTAATCCTGCTGTGCACTGTCAGAGGTTCTCAACCAGCAGAACGAAATGAAAATGTTTATTCAACTGATCTAGTGGGCGGGGCTCTGGTGGGGGTTGACAGGTGAGGGGTGGAGCCAGGGTGGTTCTATGAAGGTTTCCTTATTGTGACATCACAATAAGGGAGGAGCTTTCAAAGAATCATAGAAGCAAATGATTACTGACACCAAACTCACCAAACTTTAGCTGATTACAGAAAACGGATGGATGGAATTATTTTGATGTTTGGAGTGTTTATAGTTTATAGAGGGGCTGTTGAGACCCAGGTGGAAATACAAAAGCGTGCAAAAAATTAGTTTTGCATAATATACAGTATTGTGCAAAAGTTTAGAAAAGAAAAAGCTTCTTATCTGTGCAGTAAGTGTTTATTAGCTCAGTAAAACACATTAACTCAGCATTACAATAAATACAAACAGCAATTAAAAAAAAAGCAGTGCAGCTTTAACAGCCCTGTTTTCTTTAAAACATCTCCTAATCTCTCCTCCTCATCTGAGTTTAATAGAGTTATTTCTAGTTCTCACCATATTAATGAACACCTGGTTTGATAAATTGGTAAATGTGGTAAATCAGGTGAGCTGCTGACGGGACTGAACATAATATGCGCATGCTGGCTGAGGAGCATCCAGGAGAAATCTGGAATCTCTACACTTTGTTCTTCAGCTCGACTCTCAGGATGAAACATACTTTTAGTTAAAAATGAGAATTCCTTGTTACGTTTTACTGTATTTATGTTTATTTGCATCTGTTCAAATCATATGTGCTGCTTTTTACAGGTAAAACACTCGTATTGCTGAGATAAACGGATTAGTGTATTTTGGTTTGGTGCCTAAAACTTTTGCACAGTACTGTATTTAAAGGCTTTTTGTGTATTTTTTCCTGGTTGAAGCACTTTTGTTTTAATCTGTTGTAATTTAAATGTATTTATATTGGTAATATGTATATAGGCTATAGGTTTATGTTTTTTTATTTTGCTATATGCAAATAAAAGTGAGCATTAATTCATTTTGACCATTTTTATTTCTAAAGTATTATATAGTTTTTTCGTGAGAGGAGGCTTTAAAGACTTAAATAATTAAATTTTCAGACAGTAGTGTACAGATTTCCATTGCAGGGATTCTTAGCAGTCTTTCTGAGGCCTTCAAAGTATTTATATCAATATTGAAATTATATCGTATCGAAATTAAGGAATATATTGCAATATCATCCAGCACTACATAAAAGCATGCAAAAAGTGAGTTTTGCATAATAGAGCTTCTTTAAACAAAGTTCAAAAGTGTTTAAAAGTATTTTTTTACCATGTTCTGCTGAATAATTGTCAGTTGCACCCCAGTGCAGATGATCTAAAGCATTAAAGCCACTTTGCAGCTTCGTCAGATCTTTTGAGAAGCGTGTCTCACTGATATCTGAGCCCATAAAGACCTGATTTGTGACCCGTCTGGAAACCTGATATCTCCTGATGTTTAGTGAACTTCTCCTCAACACAAAGAGACACGGCCTAGCGGAACCTTTCCCACCTGCACATCCACAGGAACCCATCCATCCCGGACCCCCGAGCTCCTGTTTCACACTCTTTTAATGAGGTAATGACAGAGTACCTGGTCATCCTCACCCTCCACAGCTACTCAGTTGCTATGATGAATTAGTTTACGAGAGTTCAGAACAGCTAACGGAGACCCTGCAGCCTGTGAAATACTGATATTCAGTTCACTTCTAAAATTAAAAGAAATCATCTGTCAGTGCAGCTTAAAACAGATACAATATACTGACGAAAGTATTGGGATGCCTGCTTATTCATTGTTTCTTCTGAAATCAAAGATATTCAGAACAGTATATCCTGATTTGTCCTGCACTGCTGTCTGATTTCAGATTTCGGCACAAACCACAAATACAGCTCTGTAAAAAAAAAAAAAATGAAGAGAGCACTTCAGTTTCTGAATCAGTTTCTCTGATTTTTCTATTTATAGGTTTATGTTTGAGTAAAATGAACATTGTTGTTTTATTCTATAAACTACAGACAACATTTCTCCCAAATTCCTAAAAATAAAAATATTGTTATTTTGAGCATTTATTTACAGAAAATGAGAAATGGCTGAAATAACAAAAAAAAGATGCAGAGCTTTCAGACCTCAAATAATGCAAAGAAAACAAGTTCATATTCATAAAGTTTCAGAAATTAATATTTGGTGGAATAACCCTGGTGGTTTTTAATCACAGTTTTTTTTCATGCATCTTGGCATCATGTTCTCCTCCACCAGTCTTACACACTGCTTTTGGATAACTTTATGCTGCTTTACTCCTGGTGCAAAAATTCAAGCAGTTCAGCTTGGTTTTCAATTAGGTAAAATCAAAGAAACTCATCATTTTAATTGGTTTATTTTGCCTTTTTTTTCCAGAGTTGTATTTTGGCTTAATATATTAAAGCTATGGCGTGAAGTTCGGGTTTTACACAATTGTTTTCAACTTTAGGGAGCTTTTGCACCTACACAAAGGAGCATAGAGTTTTGGTCCAGATCTGCTGAACCATGGTCCGGTTCTTCTAGATGGATCAGAGTCATTTAAGTCAGAAATAGAATTTGTCACAACACCTAAAAGCAAAGTAGCTCGCTAAACTCAAAAATACAATTTTACAACATATAGAGAGACTCCGCCCACTTAGACAATGAAAAAAGGATGCAGTAAAGTTCTTTAGTTCACTCACTAAACTGTGGTGTGAAACCGAAACTATCCGGATCAAATACTGTATAAACAATGTAACAACGACATCAGCTTTGTTAAGATTTTAAGTAAGATTATTGGCTGGTTACAAAGCAAAAATCTGATTATTTTCTGACTAAACTCTAAGTTTTCCTTTTATCTGATTAGATTTAGATCAATTTAATGTAACGTGTTGATCAGTTTACAATAACTCTGATGTTCTGCAGTAATGGATTATGGGATGCATGTAAGCGCACTGATTGACTACAGTATATTCGTGGTCAGTAAGGGGGTGTTGTTTCAGACTCCGGCTTTAACAGCATCTATTTCTGCCGCTGTGCGGAAGTATTGGTACCCCATGCTGAGTGCAGGTCAGCCTCCATACCTCAGAGTGCGAGGACAGTGACATCATCGCGTCCTACAGGACCGTGAAAACGACCCGAACACGAGGAGCGTGTGTTTCCGCTGGGGACCGGCGCTGAGCAGCAGGAAGGAAGGCGGGGTGGCGGCAGGAAAAGGAACTGCAGTCGACCCAAATGGACCGGCTGAGCTGCAGCATCAATAGCAGGAAAGGGAGGAGAGCCGGGGGAGAGAATAGAAGGAAACACACTGAGGAACAGCCAATCAGCACCAGGGAGAGAGAGAGAGAGAGAGACATGGCTGTGTTGTGTTTACTAACAACGTTGTTTGTAAATGTCTCTGGAATGAATGATAGATCTTGCTTTCTTGTGCGATTCTCTGAAAGCCTCAATAATAACTCTATAGATAGAGTCAGTGGGTGGGGCTTAAACAAACTGTCTGACACCAAACTTCACATGTATACTAATTATCATAAATCAATAACGTGTTTTTAAAAAAATATTTACACTCTTATTGCTCATCTGCTACAGAGTCCTATTCTATTCGCAATACTTCTCTTTTTTCGCACACAGCTCTTAAAAAATGAAGAGAGCACTTCAGTTTCTGAATCAGTTTCTCTGATTTTGTTATTTATAGGTTTATGTTTGAGTAAAATGAACATTGTTGTTTTATTCTATAAACTACAGACAACATTTCTCCCAAATTACAAAGAAAAATATTGTCATTTAGAGCATTTATTTTCAAAAAAATGAGAAATGGCTGAAATAACAAAAAAGATGCAGAGCTTTCAGACCTCAAATAATGCAAAGAAAACAACAAGTTCATATTCATAAAGTTTTAAGAGTTCAGAAATAATCAATATTTGGTGGAATAACCACCACAGTTTTTTTATGCATCTTGTCATCATGTTCTCCTCCACCAGTCTTACACACTGCTTTTGGATAACTTTATGCTGCTTTACTCCTGGTGCAAAAAATTCAAGCAGTTCAGTTTGGTGGTTTGATGGCTTGTGATCATCCATCTTCCTCTTGATTATAATCCAGAGGTTTTCAATTTGGGAAAATCAAAGAAAATCAGCACCCAAGTGTGATTACTGTTTTCACACCTGCTCAATCAAACCGCACTAAGAGTCAGGGTTGCCAGGTCCAACAAAAATATCCAGCCCAAAGTCAGTCTAAAACCCACCCTTGAGAAGCTTAAACTAGCTCAAAATATATGTCTTCTCACCTTTGAAGCAAATGGCAAAACAAATAAGTGTACAACGTACAAGGGTTTTATTATCAATATTGCTATTTACCTTAAAGTCATTAACTATTTTGTAATATTAAGGTTTTATTAGTTATTTTGTAACAGGTTTATATTAGTAGTAAGCAAAAAAACTGACTTTTATGTACGTGTTTTCATGTTTTCATAGGCTGATGATTTTTGGTTACACTGTGATTTTTTTTTTTTTTTGTGACTTTTTGTTTTGTTTTTTGACGGCCGTGTTAATTTTTAAAAATAGCCCAAAAACCTCTCCAACCCCTAGATTTTAACACACGACTGGATTTTCAAACAAGCCCAATTGGAAAAAATGCAAACCTGGTAACTCTGCTAAGAGTACAAACAAAACTGACTTAATTTTAATCAGACCAAATAGTGCTGGAATACAAACACTCTTATTTAATATCAAACTAAAAGTCTGGATCAGGTAAATGTGAGAGGACCCTTACAGTAGCTGAATGCATTTATTAGAAGGGGTTTCCACAAGTTTTTGGACGTGTGGTTTGGGTGAGGGCAGTGTCGCAGCTGCAGTAATGGCTGAATAAAGTATCTGGACGTCTCTTGGTATTTGGATGCTCACCCTGCGGTGCTGAAGTTTACGAGCTGTGTCATCAGGGTGAGGTACCTGTGAGCACCAGGCAGTGTGTGTGTGTGTGTGTGTGTGTGTGGGGGGGGGGGTGATAGGGGGAATCAGTAATAAATCATTTCAGTATTACTAAAGAAACCGTTTGCATGTCTTGTCCTCTGTGGAGTGTGTGATGCATACTTGGTGCATGATGTGGCTCAAAGAATGGGGGCATCTGTCAGCAACACACTGTAAATCTACTACACACACACTCACACACACACACACTCACATATACTCTCACACACACACACAGTTGGATTACTAGAAGTAGCAGTATCAGTACTATGCTGTGGCAGTATCAGTAGCAGTAGTATAGCAGCAGAATCAGTAGGAGCAGCTTTAGCAGTAGAAGAGTTAGTAGCACTTTTACAGTCAGTATCAAGATTAGTACCAGTAGCAGTATAAACGAAAGGTTTACTAGCAGGTTAACTACCAGTAGTAGTAATAACAGCATTATTACACCAAATTCCAGTAGCTTTAGTGTTAGAACTAATATCACTAATATTAGTAGTAGCAACAATAACAGGAGCTTTATCAATAGTAAAATCAGTAGCAGTCGCTTTAGCAGTGGCAGAATCAGTAGCTTTACAGTAGAACATTCAGGAGCAATTTCTAAAAGTAGTAAAATCACTAGAAGTAGTAGTACCAGAAGTAGCAGTTGAGGTGTATTTAGCAGGAGTATAATTAGCAAGAGTAGAAATAGTAGCAGTAGTTTTAGCACTACTAGAATTAGTGGAAGTAGTAGAATCAGTAGCAATAGTTTTAGCATGAGTAGATTTAGTAAAAGTGGCTTTATCTTGAGTAATATTCAATAGCCGTGTCTTTCGCAATAGTAGAATAAGTAGTTTTAGCAATACAACATTCAGCAGAAGTAGGTCAAGGAATAGAACATTCAGCAATACAACATTCAGTGTCTTTAGCAGTATAATATTCAGTAGAGGTACGTTTAGCAATAAAACATTCAGTAGAAGTAGTTTTAGGAATAGAACGTTCAGTAGAAGAACATTTAGTAGAAGTAGTTTTAGCAATAAAACATTCAGTTAAAGTAGTTTTAGGAATAGAACGTTAAGTAGAAGAACATTTAGTAGAAGTAGTATTAGCAACAAAACATTCAGTAAAAGTAGTTTTACGAATAGACTGTTCAATAGAAGAACATTTAGTAGAAGTAGTTTTAGCAATAAAACATTCAGTAAAAGTAGTTTTAGCAATAGATCATTCAGCAGAAGTAGGTTAAGGAATAGAACATTCAGCAGTGTCTTTAGCAGTTGAACATTCGGTAGATGTGGGTTTAGCAATAAAACATTCAGTAGAAGTAGTTTTAGAACTAGAACATTCAGTTAAAGTAGTTTTAGGAATAGACTGTTCAGTGGAAGAACATTTAGTAGGAGTAGTATTAGCAATAAAACATTCAGTAAAAGTAGTTTTAGCAATAGAACATTCAGTAAAAGTAGTTTTAGCAATAGAACATTCAGTAAAAGTAAATGTAGCACTAGCAGGATCAGTAGTAGTATTAGTAGCAGTAGTAGAAACATTAGAATGAGAAGCAAATTGTTTTAGTAGCAGTATCAGTATTTCTCCTCTCAGTTTCAGTATTTTTAGTCTCAGTATTTCTACTCTCAGTCTCAGTATTTCTAGTATCAGTATTTCTACTCTCAGTCTCAGTATTTCTCCTCTCAGTCTCAGTATTTCTCCTCTCAGTTTCAGTATTTTTAGTCTCAGTATTTCTACTCTCAGTCTCAGTATTTCTCCTCTCAGTTTCAGTATTTTTAGTCTCAGTATTTCTCCTCTCAGTTTCAGTATTTTTAGTCTCAGTATTTCTCCTCTCAGTTTCAGTATTTTTAGTCTCAGTATTTCTACTCTCAGTCTCAGTATTTCTCCTCTCAGTTTCAGTATTTTTAGTATCAGTATTTCTACGCTCAGTCTCAGTATTTCTCCTCTCAGTCTCAGTATTTCTAGTATCAGTATTTCTCCTCTCAGTCTCAGTAGCAGAACCTCGTGGTCCGTTAGATCAGTAGTTTTTGGTTTTAGCTCGGTCTGTCCTGTTCAGTGATCTGCTGGAATTTGGAGCGGTTCCTCCTCTGCTCCCCTATAACTCAGATATTTACCTGTTACCTGATATAACACCGATCACTGAGTTCATCCCTCTCTCTCTCTCTCTTCACGCTCTGATGCCGGCTGCAATCAAACGCTCCTCTGTCTCACTGCAGAGCTCCTTAAAGCAGCTTTATGAGAGAACTGGTATTTTCTTGCTACTGGGCTCCTCCTACAGTCCGGAAGTGGAATTTCTGCTGTGAGCTTTCACTAAAAACACGCTTTGCACACGCATTTGTTGATAAGGTAGGTTAGGGGAAAAAGGCTGTGTGTGCGGTAGGTTGAAAGGTGAGGAGTGCAGGTTGGGGGCGGGGCTGTGTGTGCGGTAGGCTGAAAGGTGAGGAGTGCAGGTTGGGGGCGGGGCTGTGTGCGGTAGGCTGAAAGGTGAGGAGTGGAGGGGTGAGGAGTTCAGATTTGGAGCGGGGCTGTGTGTGCGGTAGGTTGAAAGGTGAGTAGTGCAGGTTGGGGCGGGGCTGTGTGTGTGGTAGGTTGTAAGGTGAGGAGTGCAGGTTGGGGCGGGGCTGTGTGTGTGGTAGGCTGAAAGGTGAGGAATGCAGGTTGGGGGTGGGGCTGTGTGTGCGGTAGGCTGAAAGGTGAGGAGTGCAGGTTGGGGGCGGGGCTGTGTGTGTGGTAGGTTGTAAAGTGAGGAGTGCAGGTTGGGGCGGGGCTGTGTGTGTGGTAGGCTGAAAGGTGAGGAGTGCAGGTTGGGGGCGGAGCTTTGTGTGTGCGGTAGGCTGAAAGGTGAGGAGTGCAGGCAGGTTGGGGGCGGGGCTCTGTGTGTGCGATAGGCTGAAAGGTGAGGAGTGGAGGTTGGGGACGGGGCTGTGTGTGCGATAGGCTGAAATGTGAGGAGTGCAGGTTGGGGGTGGGGCTCTGTGTGTGCGGTAGGCTGAATGGTGAGGAGTGCAGGCAGGTTAGGGGGCGGGGCTTTGTGTGCAGTAGGCTGTAAGTTGAGGAGTACAGGCAGGTTAGGGGCGGGGCTTTGTGTGCGGTGGGCTGTAAAGGCAGGTTAGGGGGCGGGGCTTTGTGTGCGTTAGGCTGAAAGGTGAGGAGTGCAGGCAGGTTAAGGGGTGGGGCTTTGTGTGCAGTAGGCTGAAAGATGAGGAGTGCAGGTTTGAGGTGGGGCTGTGTGTGTGGTAGGTTGTAAGGTGAGGAGTGCAGGTTGCGGGCGGGGCTGTGTGTGTGGTAGGTTGTAAGGTGAGGAGTGCAGGTTGGGGGCGGGGCTGTGTGTGTGGTAGGTTGTAAGGTGAGGAGTGCAGGTTGGGGGCGGGGCTTTGTGTGTGGTAGGTTGTAAGGCGAGGAGTGCAGGTTGGGCTGTAGGCTACAGGAGAGAAATAGACATGCTCAGTAGATCACAGAGATCACTCTCACACAGCACAGATCAAAGGCACAGCTGGCCGCTCCGCAGGCCAAATCAATCAAGCGCCGATCTGCCTAATAAAGAAAGAGCAGGTGTGCAGCAGCCTGCCAAACACACAGCGCTGATCTGACGCAGCAGATATTCATTTTCTAAAGCTGGACTGAGCCGACAACCTGATCCACAACATCACAGAGGGAACTGAAAGACTTGTGTAACTAATTTTATAAATATTATAATAAACAATAGAGCAAATACCTTTCATTTGATACAGTATATGGATAAAGGTTTTAGGACAGCTTGTGTTGAAACATCATTTTATGGAGTTTCATCTAAGAAGTGTAGGAAGACCTACACTAAATAGAGCTTTCAGAGATGTTAGCTTCTGCTAAAATCCACTTGTTCTTGTTGTTTATGAAATAAAGCAGGTCTCTTTAAATTCTGAGTTGTTTATGATGCTGCACATGATGAACCTCTTCCTCAACCTCTTTCTCATTGTCTGCAGCAGCTAGTAAAAGAAAATATTCAGAAAAACGAGTTGATCAGGAAAAGCACCGTGTCTACATCAACCCGTAAATTAGTATTCATGGCCCCGCCCACCTCAGCTCAGGGCCGCCCACAGACAGCAGAGCTGAAGCCGGGCAGCGACGCCACCTCGTCAGATAGAAGCTAACAGCGCTAGGAACAGCATGCAGTTTGTTCCTGTGTTATTTGTGCGAATAACACATTAGTGTTTATATACTTTACCCAGTAATTCAGAGCTAAGAAACAAATGGTTAGAATTAGTCTATGGAGGAAAAACACCAGCCAAGTACAATTGAGATAGATAGGTGTATGTTTAGAACAGTTCTGTTTACTCTAGTTAAAAGTAAAAAATTCACCCTGGGATTTTCTTAAAACCAACAATAGGTAACTATAGGTTTAAATAGGATCTCCGGTGGATTTGGTGTTTTTTTTTACAGAGACTCTAAGAATAGATCAGTGGCTAAACTGCACTTAGCAGGACATTATTACACATGTTGTAAAGTCACATATGACATTTCAAAGACTGTTATTAGTGTAAAAATGTCTTTATTTTAAAATGTTTAAAACTGTTGTTCGTCTCGCTGCCTTCTGGTGTTGCAGGGCTGTTAGCCAATCAGAGGCGACATGTTTGCACGTATAAATATTCATGAGCAAGAGCACCTGAGAAATCCTATTGTTTCTCCCTGCGGCCCACTCCTCCACCGGACTAAAGCAGCGTTATACTGGATCACCAGAGCATTTTTTTTTTCACAAAAAACAGCTCACCTGCCATTCATTCATACTAGAGACACAACTAGAAATTTTAAAATGAACAAAAAAATGATGGAATGAGACCTTTAAACATGGTTTCTAACCATATTTGTTATGTTTTTTTTAATAAATTAGATATTTAACCATTAACATTATTGTAATTTTGTCCAAATTCTGCAAATGCTGGTGTTGGGGTGGTCTTCACACGGGGAGATTCAAGTTTAAAGATGGATCAATCAAGATGTGATGCCTGTCAGACTGCACAGACTGTTATTTACAGGGTTAAAATACAGGGGTTGGACAATGAAACTAAAACACCTGGTTTTAGAGCACAGTAATTGATTGTGGTGACGGACAGTTCTGGTGGAAACGGGAGAGTTGAGGTGCACATTGAATTCTGCGTGATTTGATCAGCCGTGGTTTTATGTTTTTTGGATACAATCCGGGTTAGCACCCGAACATCCCTTTCAGACAGCGTCCTCTTACAGCGTCCACAGTTAATCCTGTTGGATGTAATTGGTCCTTCTTGGTGGTATGCTGACATTACCCTGGATACCGTGGCTCTTGATGCATCACAAAGACTTGCTGTCTTGATCACAGATGCTCCAGCAAGACGTGCACCAACAATTTGTCCTCTTTTGAACTCTGGAATGTCACCCATAATGTTGTGTTCATTGTAATATTTAGAGCAGAACTGTGCTCTTACCCTGCTAATTGAACCTTCACACTCTGCTCTTACTGGTGCAATGTGCAAATAATGAAGATTGACCACCAGGCTGCTCCAATTTAGCCATGAAACCTAAAATCCCACACTAAAATGATGACAGGTGTTTCAACCCCTGTACAGTGCTTGGCAAGATAAAGGTCACTACCTGGATTTAACTATTTTACTATTACTATTTTTGTTGCAGAGGGCTGTACAGGGCCAGGATGATATGAGGATTTTGAGGTTGATGTTGAGTGAGGTGGGCTTCAGTTCATATTGAAGAGGGTCCGCTCCTCCTCTCTCAGAATAGACGAGGTGTCGTCAGCATGGCGTCAGAACCAAGTGGATTTTATTGGATAGACAGATTGTATATCCTTACATGTTCTCACTTGAGCGTTTTTCTGAGTCTTAGCGCTCTCTGAAAGCCTAAATTACAGTGATAAAGATAATAGACTTCAGTCTGCTGGAAAATGGGAGGCTTTGATGATGAGGAGTCATGAGGAAGTACAGCACATCACCACTCTGCCCTTTCTGATCCGACACGCCTGAACCCGAACGCTGAGGAAACCGCTGGGTTCCGAGAACCTCGGCACGGCTGGTTAATTCAGAGCAGGTAAATTCCACTGATTTCAGCATTCCTGCTAAATTAAAGGTAGAGAAATGAACGAAGTGATTCAGGAAGCGGCGGGAGTCAGACTCGGAAGCAGACGTCTGAGGAGTTTACTGCCTTTAAGGGAACAGTACGTTCAAACAGCAGGTAAAAGTGCAGCTAATACAATTTTATCATCAAATCTGATGTTTATTTTAGTCTGTTCACAATATCTTTTTAATAGGATCTATATACCACTGATGCTAATGTGCTAAAGAGCAGCGTTTCCCAGGAAGTTTCGGTTTCATCTTCTCCAGCGTCACAGGAGCTATCAAGAAACTTGAGTTATTCAGCCACGCTCACTTCTATGGTTTGTGTGCTTGGTTTCTTTAAACTTACGTTTTGAGCTTTTAATTTGTATTTGATGCAATAGAAAAGTAAAAAATAATACATATTTTTAATTATTAGCCTGTAGATTTTTGTCTGTTTTCAACATTTTTTATTTTTTTATGGTGAAATATTTCTTTACATATTAGGCTTTTTGTTTTTAAATTATTAGATATCTGCCATATTAGTGCTTTAGTGCCATTATTATAAAATGGTCTGCATTGTATATTAATGCTAGTCATACAAAGTATTAAGAAAAACACTTGGAAATATTCAGTAAACATCTCTGCTGGATTTTCTCAGTCAGTTTTATGAGGTAGAGTCACCTGGAATTTAGGCTTTCAGTTAACAGCTGTGCTGAACTCATCAAGAGTTAATTACTTGAATTTCTTGTCTCTTAATAAAGTGTTTGAGAGCATCAGTTAAAGTAAAGTAGTGAAGAGGTAGAGTTACAGGTATACAGTGAATAGTGAATATTTGAATAATGTTCTAATCCAGATTATGAGAAGCAACAACTACTCAACTAAGGAAAAAAACTAAGGAAAAAAATGACTAATAAAAAATGAAAGATAATCAAAAACGTTGTAATGATGAAACTGGCACTCATCAGGACTGCCCCAGGAAAGGATAGAAGAGTGAGAGTTTCCTCTGTTGTACAGGATAAGTAAATCAGAGTTTCACCTAAATGCTTCCTCACAGAGTATTTAGGTTTGTTTAACACTGTTTTTAAGTTACTACATGATTCCTTATGTGTTCCTTCATAGTCTGATAGATCACTTCACTGTTCACTATTTACTATGTCCAGTAGTGCTCAGTATCGTGGTGTAGGGGTTTGTTCTGTCTGTGGCTGAGTGGAGCGAGGAGGTGGGAATAAAGGCCCGGAGCACAATGTCTCTTTTCAGCCTGTTTAATACGCCTCCTCTGAATGGAGCGCTCAGCTGAGGGAATTCCAGTCTGGATTAAGGAGCTGTGGTGTTGTGGGTCGGGTTCTGATCGTGCAGTAACCGGGCCTGCAGTCTAGCATGGGCGACGTGACCTCGACTTTGACCTTTCAGTCTGTATGGGTTTATAGTTTATCATAGTTTATCAAAGCGTCTTTGAGTATCCTGAAAAGCGCTATAAAAATAAAATGTATTATTATTATTATTATTATTATCATATTACTTAAATAGAAATGTTGGTTATTTATACTTTCTACTCCTTACATTTAAAAAAACAGCCTTGTGACTCCTGTTTAATTTCAGCTGTTTTTCATTCCGGCTTCTCATCGTTCAATAAAACCCCTATCCAGATAAATCTCTCCATCCAGATAGAGTGAATCTGATTGTGATTGGATGTAGAGAAGTATAAACATATACCATTCCGAATCCCTATTGGTTTATACTGTCATCCATCACACCTGCACACGCCCCCCCCCCCCCACACACACACACACTCCAGCAAGAACATAGCAGACATATGTAGTCTAGTATGAAGATGATCCGTGCAGAGACTCAAGAGAACTCCAGACAAACTCCAGTCCAACTAAGCTTCAACTTTAAAATGTACATTCTACTAAAATACATTCATTTATAATGGGGCATATATGCAGCTGAAACACTAAAGAACAGCCTAGTATAATATTTATTTATTTATTTATTTACTGGATCCCCATTAGCTTGGGCAGATGCCCTGCTATTCTTCCTGGGGTCCTGCTGAAAATAATAATAATAATGATAACAATAATAATAACAATAACAACTACAACAGTAAAACACAATGCCTATAGCAATAACAATAAATAATTCTATCAAAGTTATATCAAGTCCACCTACAAGGGCTTAAACAAGGAAAGAACACAACAAAAGAACACAGCATATATAAAAAATAGACATTGTCACACATAATGTAGAATAATATAGAAACTATATGAAAAACTATTTAGAAAAAATATGAAACAATTATCTAAGACAGTAAACCTTCCCCAAATACTTCTTTACACGTGTTTTGAAGGTGATCTTAGAATTTGTTTCAGTTATAAAAGTTGGAATCTTGTTCCATGCAGTGATTGCTCTATATTGAACTGTACGTTGAAAGGAATTCGTATTAGCCCTGGGTACAACAAATCGCCTCTCCACTGCAGATCTCGTCTTATAAATATGAGTGCTAGACGTTTTACAGAAAAAAGGAATTGTTTCTGCGGAATTTTCTTATTTAAAATAGTATTTTTATTGCATTTAGTGCATCCCAAATTATATTATCAACATTAACATTTTAATATTTTAACATTAACATTTTAAGTCATTATGGCTTTCAGAAAAATGTGTTTTGGGGAGGGGGGGGGGGGGTGTGCACTATAGGACTAAGCTTTCGTTCTTCATGGCCTTATTTTTTCTTCCTACATTACTTTTACTTTTATACTTTAAGTAGTTTTAAATCTAGTACTTTTTAAACACTTTTACTTAAATAGTAAAAAGCTTGAGTTTATTCTTCAGTTTCTACATAAGTATTTTATTAAACACTAGTATCTATACTTCTACCTACAGAGTAATGAATTATTCATTGTTTCTTTTGAATTTGAGGGTATTTAAAAGAGGTTATCCTGCTTTTGTTGAAGTAACTTTCTTCTCCACTGTCCAGGGGGATTTCTACAAGATATAGGAACATTGTTGTGAGCATTTGATTGTATTTAATGATAAACGTGGCTTTAAATTAGCTACTTTAAGATGGAGCTATGTGTTTGTCTTATTATACAAAGTGGGCAGCTGATGCACTGCTGCCCTCTAGAGCCCTGGAGGGAAACACAGGCTCCAGTTAGCGTTGTCTCCATTCGAGCTTTTATTATTTTCAGAAAAGCATATAAAGCCCTATCCAGGTAGGATACGTTTTTCAGGGGGTTCTGGGGTAACTTTCTCTTTTATGTTTTTTTTTAATCCTCTGTGATTTTATTCCTGTCCAGAACGATCATGTAGGTGTTTTTCTCAGACGTCCTCTGAGAAAATTACAGGCTGAATTTTTGACTGTTTTTCTCTGAACTCCGTGGAATTTTAGTCCCGTCCAGACGCACATCTCTGAGTTTTATCTCCTCGTCTTTAATAAAATAGATATTTGTCCACTGCCACGCACCATAATTACACTTTGGGCGCGCCACAGTTTCCACGGAGATCCACGTAAAAAAAAAAAACACAACAGCAAGTGGAAATGGAGGAGCTACTGAACGTGTAAAAAACTCACTGGTCCTCCTGTTTTTTCAATTGCAGTCCAGATGAAGGAGTTTTATCATTGAGTAGAAGTGTAAAATATTTTTCACAGACGTCCCCCTGAGAAACTAATCCCGTCCAAATAGAACCCTATAGTCTTCATTGGTAATGTAGTGGTTCTAATAAAGTGCTTGATTGTGAGTGTATAAGGTTATATACGCTGTTATAATGGCTCCTGTGTAATAACGGCTTTGTTAATGATGATAAATGAGGCCTGGTGGAATATACACACACACACAAACTCTCTCTCTCACACACACACACACACACACACACACATACAAACACACACACACTGGCTGTTCCTTCTCCATTCACCTTCGCCAGTGGTGCTGCTGCAGAGCCAGTGAGCTCATCGGCCCAGGTTGCCATGGGTACGGCTGCTGTTGCAGCTCAGAAGAAGATGGTTGCCGTGAGAGAGTGTGTGTGTGTGTGTGTGAGAGCGAGAGAGAGAGTGTGTGAGTGTGTGTACATCTTTTCCCCACCCCTCTCCTCTTTGTGTGAATGAACTGATCGAGCTACACTACTGTCTCTCTCTCTCTTTCCATCCTGTGTTTGTGTATGACAGGAGCAATACCTGTCCTAAATAGTGCGCACTACATAATAAGGACTGGATTTTAACTCCTACAACCTGCTTACAAACTCTACTACACTATATATTGTCAACAGCATTCGCTCACCCATCACTGAACTCAGGTGTTCCTGAATCTCTTCTGTCTCCACAGGTGTATAATAATAAAATCAGCCGCTCGGCATGCTGGGACTGCTTCTACAAACATTAGTGAAAGAATGGGTCTCAGGCTCTCAGTGAACTCCAGCACTGTGGTACTGTGTGATAGGATGCAGCACCTGTGCAACAACAAGTCCAGTCGTGAAATTTCACTACTCACTACTAAATACTCCACAGCCAACTGTCAGTGATATTATAACACAGTGGAAGAGACTGGGAACGACAGCGACTGTGTGCTCTGTCAGTGTAAAATAACACAGCGAGGTCAAAACACTCTCAAACACATTAAGAGGCAAGAAATTCAAGTAATTAACTCTTGATGAGTTCAGCACAGCTGTTAACTGAAAGCCTGAATTCCAGATGACTCTACCTCATAAAACTGACTGAGAAAATGTCTTGAAAAATTACTGTTTACCAAAATCTTTAAAACTGTTATACAAAGTAAAACTTTACAATTTATTTTAATGCAATAGTATATTTTTGAAAAAAAAAATATATATATATATTGTCATATTGCTATTGTATAAATCTCCTAAAATATCAGTATAGATCATTTTATGAAGAAGCACCATCCAGTACTTTTGGGAAGAGTTTAAATGAGCTGGCTGGATGCAATCAAATCAAATTCTGCTCACAGCAATGTTCAGAACTTCTTATTAATACCATTAATGTTAGAAGAAGTGCTGGAGGAGTCGCTGTCCAGATACTTTTATATACAGCTCTGGAAAAAAATTAATAAGAGAGCACTTAAAAATGATGAGTTGCTTTGATTTTATTAAATTGAAAACCTCTGGAATATAATCAAGAGGAAGATGGATGATCACAAACCACCAAACTGAACTGCTTGTATTTTTGCACAAAATCCAAAAGCAGTGTGTAAGACTGGTGGAGGAGAACATGATGCCAAGATGCATGAAAAAAACTGTGATTAAAAACCAGTATTATTCCACCAAATATTGATTTCTGAACTCTTAAAACTTTATGAATATGAACTTTTTGTTTTCTTTGCATTATTTGAGGTCTGAAAGCTCTGCATTTTTTTTGTTATTTCAGCCATTTCTCATTTTCTGTAAATAAATGCTCTAAATGACAATATTTTTATTTGGAATTTGGGAGAAATGTTGTCTGTAGTTTATAGAATAAAACAACAATGTTCATTTTACTCAAACATAAACCTATAAATAGTAAAATCAGAGAAACTGATCCAGAAACGGAAGTGCTCTCTTCATTTTTTACAGAGCTGTATATCACTATGTATATGTATAGCTGTATATAGGTAGACTTAACAGAGCAAAAGCAGTGAGCTCACCTGTGACAGGTGTGTATGGACCCTCACCTGGACACACTGCGTCCTCAGAAAGAGCTCTGTGCTGAATTCAGACAGCAGTATTAGTAGTGTACCAGCAGAGGGTGCTTCAGGGCTGGCTTGATCCAGACCAGGAGATCCGGAATGATCTGATCCGAGCTGATCAGAAGAAAAGAGAGAAGATTCTGGTCTGAGATCAGATCTAAACCCTAAATAACATACTGTTAGACACACAGGCTGATCTCAGATCAGCACAGCTCACTTGATTTAAGAATAAATGCACAGATCAGTGCTCAGAGTAATGCATTCATTCTGTGCTGGAGAAATGACGTCATCTTAAATACACTGAAATATATGTGTTAGATATACACACACTATATAGCACCAGTCAAAAGTTTGGATACACCTTCTCAGTCAGTGTTTTTCTTTATTTCTTTATTTTCTACATTGTAGATTAATATTAAAGACATGAAATCGATTAAAGGACACATATGGAATTACGTAGTAAAGAGTAAAAAAGTGTTATTCCTCCACATTAATCCCCTGATCTAAAGCTGATGAACTGAGATGGTGATTTGAGGTGATTTAATTGGGATGAGCTGGAGCTTCACAGTGTGAAGGAAAAGCAGCAACTATTGTTCAGCACCTCCAGGAACTCCTTCCTTCAGGACGCTGAGAAAACTATTCCAGTTGACTCTCCCTCATTAAGACACTGTGATTAAAATACCAAGAGTCTGCAGATGTTTTCCTGTATAACTTTAATATAGTCTTCAATGTAACAAAAAACATTGTTCATGCTGCTTTCCCTCAGCTGCTGGAGCCCTGAGAGAGCACAGTTGTTTCTTGCTCTCTCTGGGTGGGTACAGTACAATAGATGGCGCTCTCTCTTTCCCCTATTCATCACTCCTAGGGTGATGTGGATCAGCACAAGGCTGCGTCTGTGAGCTGATGTATCAGAACCGAGTCGCTGCGCTTTACTCCGAGCGTTAGCGCTGTGATGCTACTCGGCGCTGCTACAGCATCAGCATCAGCTCAAAAAGAGGCGGAGTCTGACTTCACATGTATCGGAGGAGGCGTGTGTTAGTCTTCACCTTCCTGGTGTTGGAGCATCACTAGTGATAGGGGGAGTCCTAGTGAGTGGGTTGGGTAATTGGCTTTATAAATTGGAGGTGAAAATGCGATAAAAATTAGAGAGTAAGTTTTCCATTCAAAACAGCATGTAATATTTGAAATTAAAGTATTTAAAAACATATTTCTACTACTATTTATCAAATTAGAGCTATATTTTTAATTAAAATGCAGGATGTGTACCAGCTAACAGGTAGAGCCTTCACAGAGCTTGTTACAGAAATAATGTTCCAGGAATGTTCTCAAAACATGTAAAGTAATAATGATTTGCATCATAATGTTATTGAAACGTTTCTCACATAACGTTCCCAGTTAGACCAGTACAAACATTATGGAAACATAAGAAGTTACACTGCCAAAAATTGCTAAAATGAAAACATTGACATAAGTAATGTTGCAGCAATGTTACTAGAACATTTAAAAACATTACAAAATAACATTCCAAGAACATCCAGAAAACATGACAGATTAAACGTTCTAAGATTCGACGTTCTTTAGCTGTAACTTTTAAAAATGTTCATTGTTAGAGTTACAGAGTTGTCAAACAACTGTAACTGGTATTACTTTACCTGGATGGTCCTTTATAGATGCCTCATAGATGCTTATTTAACATTCAACTGACATTGAACTAACATTTAACTGAATGTCTATTTGGCGGCATGGTGGCTTAGTGGTTAACACGTTCGACTCCCAGCACTAGGGTCTTTGGTTCAAGTCCCTATTTGGGTGGGTTTTTTTCTTTCAGGAACACACCAGTTTTCTCCCACAGTCCAAAACCATAGAAATCAGGTAAATTGGATACTCTAAATTGGCCAGAGAAATGTGTGTATGACTATGCCCAGATATGGACTGGCACTCTGTGTGCTGTGCCCGATGCAATAAATGCTGTAGTGCCCGATGCCATCCTTCAGGTTTCCGGTTGAGAGTACACTGTGTGCTATTGGATGCCGCTTCTCACCGGTGTGTGGATGAGTGCTGAGTGTAAATGATTGTGTGTAAATTGTAAAGTGTCTAGAAAGGTGCTATATAAGTGTAACTACATATTAAATACTAACAGAGATTCAGTTAGATGTCTATATTATATCTATATTCAGTTAAATACTATGGGTGGCCCGATCTTTAGCACGTTAACAAAAGTTGCACAAGTTAGAATATCATGCAGCTGTGTACTGCTGAGCTCCTCCACTTGTCCGCATTACACACTTGACTTGCAGTGCATAGCCGTATTGTTGTTTTTTTGTGTGTATTTGCACTTAGACCAGGGGTGTCCAAACTACGGCCCGCGGGCCATTTGCGTCCCGTTTCCTTTTTTGGAGCAGGTTTTTATAATGTGAGATTCAAAGTTTGAACGCTAGGTGTCAGAAACGGGCCAAAGAGTCTAAAAGCGGAGAGAGTGCGCATTTCTAGCACAGAAAAACGGGCCAAAGAGTCTAAAAGCGGAGAGAGTGCGCATTTCTAGCACAGAAAAACTGGGTAAAAGAGTCTAAAAGCGGAGAGAGTGCGCATTTCTAGCACAGAAAAACGGGCCAAAGAGTCTAAAAGCGGAGAGAGTGCGCATTTCTAGCACAGAAAAACTGGGTAAAAGAGTCTAAAAGCGGAGAGAGTGCGCATTTGTAGTGCAGAAAAACGGGGTTAAAGAGTCTAAAAGCGGAGAGAGTGTGCATTTCTAGCGCAGAAAAACGGCCAAAGAATCTAAAAGCGGAGAGGGTGCACATTTCTAGCGTAGAAAATCAGGGCAAAGAGTCTAAAAGCGGAGAGAGTGCGCATTTCTAGCGCAGAAAAACGGCCAAAGAGTCTAAAAGCGGAGAGAGTGCGCATTTCTAGCACAGAAAAACTGGGTAAAAGAGTCTAAAAGCGGAGAGAGTGCGCATTTCTAGCACAGAAAAACGGGCCAAAGAGTCTAAAAGCGGAGAGAGTGCGCATTTGTAATGCAGAAAAACGGGGTAAAAGAGTCTAAAAGCGGAGAGGGTGCGCATTTCTAGCGCAGAAAAACGGCCAAAGAATCTAAAAGCGGAGAGGGTGCACATTTCTAGCGTAGAAAATCAGGGCAAAGAGTCTAAAAGCGGAGAGGGTGCGCATTTCTAGCGCAGAAAAACGGCCAAAGAGTCTAAAAGCGGAGAGAGTGCGCATTTCTAGTGCAGAAAAAAAAGCGGACCAAAGAGTCTAAAAGTTGCAGTAATTAAGGAGTTTAATATTAAGACACATCATGAAATTAAACATCAATTTGACACAACATCTTAGTTTACACAACACTGTCAAAGATAAAGACAGTAAGTCAAGTAAAATGGTGTGTAAGTAATCAAGAAAATGTATTATTTAAAGTGGTATATTTCATTATTTGTTTTATTACAGAGTCTGTGGCCCGTGACTTCAAATATATTTCTCCTTCTGGCCCCCAACAAAAAAAGTTTGGACACCCCTGACTTAGACTATAAGCTCAATATAAAAAAAATAGTTTGTTTAGAAATTATTTTAGATTCTTAAAAACATATTAAATTATATTGGATTAGAGGAAAGTCATTCAGACATCATTCTTATAGCCTAATTTACAGATGTTTAGTCCTGTGGATCATTATTCAGATTGTTTATGATTTAATCTTTTGGAGATCTGTTCTAAATAAACATTTTGCTTAAAGGTCTTCTTTAGGGTCTATGCTTCTTCAGTGTTGCAATGTTAACATCATT
Organism: Astyanax mexicanus; assembly: GCF_023375975.1. Classification (NCBI taxonomy): domain Eukaryota; kingdom Metazoa; phylum Chordata; class Actinopteri; order Characiformes; family Acestrorhamphidae; genus Astyanax; species Astyanax mexicanus. Next base: position 54,823,985 of record NC_064414.1, read on the forward strand.
CTGAACAGATTTCGCTCATTCAAACGGCCCGCAAATGTTTTTAAAAGCTCAGTTTTAATACTCTACTTACTAAAAAAATATGTGGGCTCAAAATGACAGTTTATGAGGCGGGTCAGGTCGGGCTCGGGTTGGATTTTTTGGGCTCAATCTAAGCTCTACACTGCTGCTTGAACAAAACCCAATGTTAGAGGAAACAGTGCAATATGACTTAAAATAAACCAGTCACTGTTCATTATAACTTTTACTTATTTTATAGAACACTAAAAATGTTTTTTTGTGCCATTTGGTATTTATACACAGATATTCAGTGTTTTTCCAAAAGTATTACTAATATCGGTTTATCCTTAAACACCCTGTGCAGAGTGACCCTCGCACTATCCCACCATATGCCCATAAGAGCTGTAGGGCTTTACACTGCTGACTAAGACTCGAGTACTACACATTAACACAGCGTGTGTGTGTGTGTGTGTGTGTGTGTTAGTCCGGTTCTGGTGCTGAGTGGGCTGCAGTATGTGTTTGGTGACTCAGTTGATCCTCTTTGCTTGTTGATGGTGTGGATGGTGTGGATGGTGTGGACTGATGAAGGGTGTGATGATTTCAATACAGTGTTTAAAACATTGATAAAACATCTTTTTTTTTCTTAGATAAGAATTTCTGTTTTAATAAGCAGATTATTTTAGAAAAAATATTAGAATTAAGACCTTATTTTAAGTAATTTCAAAAATAAGCATAAACTGTTATACAGCTTTGGAAAAAAAAGACAATTAAAATGATGAGTCTCTTTGATTTCACCAAATACTTCTGGAATATAATCAAGAGGAAGATGGATGATCACAAACCATCAAACCACCAAACTGAACTGCTTGAATTTTTACACCAGGAGTAAAGCAGCATAAAGTTATCTAAAAGCAGTGTGTAAGACTGGTGGAGGAGAACATGATGCCAAGATGCATGAAATGAAAAACTGTGATTAAAAACCACCAGGGTTATTCCACCAAATATTGATTATTTCTGAACTCTTAAAACTTTATGAATATGAACTTGTTTTTTTGCATTATTTGAGGTCTGAAAGCTCTGCATCTTTTTGTTATTTCAGACATTTCTCATTTTCTGTAAATAATTGCTCTAAATGAGAATATTTTTATTTGGAATTTGGGAGAAATGTTGTCAGTAGTTTATAGAATAAAACAACAATGTTCATTTTACTCAAACATAAACCTATAAATAGCACAATCAGAGAAACTGATTCAGAAACTGAAGTGGTAATAATTATGTAACAGCACTGTTGTTGAGTAATAGTTTTATTTTTTATAACAATTTATTAACAAATACATTGCTGCATAATATATATATATATATATATATATATATATATATATATATATATATATGCTGACGTGTGGCATGTGTAATAATACATGTATAAGCTTAGTAATAACACGTACATATTTAATTTCAGCTTTGGAATTTTCAAAGCTGTATTTGTGCTTATTTGAAATATAATAATGATTTTAAGAGCATCATTTGTAAAGTAGTGAAGAGGTAGAGTTACAGGTATACAGTGAATAGTGAATATTTGAGTAATGTTCTAATCCAGGTTATGAGAAACAACAACTACTCAACTAAGTAAACAAATAAAACTTTGCTTTAAGAAATGAAGGTCAGTCAATCTGAAACATTTTAAGAACTTTAAGAAAGTATCCTCAAGAGCAGTCACCAGAAAGAACATCAAAAATGTTATGATGGAACTGGCACTCATCAGGACCACCATCAAGGCACAACTTTACCATTACCATCAACACTTCTAGCATATGTAACTAAAAATATTCTCTGTATCTCTCTCTCTGTCTCTCTCTCTCTCTCTCTCTCTCTCTCTCTCTCTCTCTGTAAATATGTATTGGCAGTACTCCTATAGGCTTGGCCCGGGGCCAGCAGTGTATGAGCACTGTTTTACCATTATTTCAGATTTCAGCTCCGAGCCTCACAGGATCAACACTGTGCTGTAATTAGCTGCTGACAGTAGTGTCTGAGTGTCTGATAGGCTGGTGACGCGGGGGCGGCGGCGGCAACCAAGGTTCAGAAAACGTGAGACGAGGAGACGCACACTTCCTCTCTGACAGCTGATCAGACGAGGGGGCGGGGCTCCGTCGCCTGATATTCGTTTAATAATCGTAAAGCTGTATTTAGTAATAAACACAGTCCCTAATGTAGACCATCAGCCATATTTGTCATGTTTTGGGTTTTGTTTGTTACCTACACTGAAGCTACAAGGCTAATGTAGTTTACAAGTAATGAAAGCCTATCTACACCAATTAGCATGATGCTAACTTCAGGCCAAAGTCATAAAACACTTAACTCAACTATGGGGCTGGTTGACCCTACATTTAATGGTGTAACTGGTCTACAAAGGTAAAGTTTGCCAGTATAGGTTGAGACCAAACTGGTTGCACCACATAACTAGCATTACTGACCTGGTCAGTGTCCATCAGTATATATATATATATATAGCTACAGAAAAAAATAAGAGAGCTCTTAAAAATGATGAGTTTTGGAATATAATCAAGAGGAAGATGGATGATCACAAGCCATCAAACCACCAAACTGAACTATATTTGCATTATTTGAGGTCTGAAAGCTCTGCATCTTTTTTGTTATTTCAGCCATTTCTCATTTTCTGCAAATAAACCAGAAAGATCAATTTTAAAAATCAATATGGATACAATCTAGATATGGAAAAAATTAATAAATGGGTAGGGAATTTGAACATACAATATGAGTCCTTGAATAAAACTTAAAATCTAATTATTTATCAGTTATAATGATTTTTTTATTATTTATTTATTTATTTATTTATTTATTATTATTATTATTATTATTATTATTATTATTATTATTATTATTATTATTATTATTATTATTATGGATCTCATATAAATTATTCTAGATTCACAGTTAAACATTCATTATCCACTGAATTATTCAATATCTACTATGAATAAGTAATTTTAATTTAGCTAAGAACTATTTCATTTCCATTATGAATTATTCAGTAACTACTATGAATTATTTACTGTTCATTATTAATTATTTAGCTTCTACTACAGATTATTCAGTATCCACTATGAATTATTTAGTATCTACTATGAATCATTCTCTATCTATTAAAAAAAAAAACTTTTTTATCTGCTCTAAATAATTCACTATGAACTTTGAATGATCAATTTAGAGTTATTTAGCAACAACAATGAATCTTTCAGGATCCAGTATGAATTATAATGTATTCAGTATGAATTATTTAATACTCACTTTTAATTATTCACTGTCCACTGTGATTTTTTTAAGATCTACTATAAATTTTAACGCATCTACTATAGGTTTTAGATTTCCACTTGAATAACAATTCATCTATTATAAATGATCTACTATCGACTAGGAAATTATCGCATGTCCACCATGAATTATGTATTCTATACCCTAAATGTATAACTAGTCTTTCAGTATCCACTATGAATTATTCTGTATTTAGTATAGGTTAATAAGTATCCACTTTTAATTTTATTTTTTCCATATATACTATGAATGATTTAGTGTCAACTATGCATTATTCAGTATCTATTATGAATTATTCCATGTGTGTTATTAACTATGACACCATGAGTTACTCCAGATCCCTCTTTAATTACTTAGCATCTACTATCATCCAGTCATTCAGTATCCACTATGAATTATTTTGCACCTACTATGAAATATTCTGCATCTACTATAAATTATACTGTGTCCGCTATGAATTATTATTCCGTATCCACTATAAATTATTATTCCAAATTCACTACCAATTATTATTCAGTATCCACTATGAATTATTATTCAATGCACTACCAATTATTATTCAGTATCCACTATGAATTATTATTCCATATGCACTACCAATTATTATTCAGTATCCACTTTGAAATTTTATTCCGTATCCACTATGAATTTTTATTTGATTTCCAAAATAAAGTATTATTTAATATCCACTATGAATTATTATTCCATATTCAATACCAATTATTATTCAGTATCCGCTATGAAGTATTACTATGTATGCACTATGAATTATTATTCCATTTTCAATATGAATTATTATTCTGTATCCACTATGAATTATTATTTAGGATCCACTACCAATTATTATTCAGTATCCACTATGAATTATTATTAAGTATCCACTATGAACTATTATTCCATTTCCACTACCATTTATTATTCAGTATTCACTACAAATTATTGTTCTGTATCCACTATGAATACTTATTTCTTTTCCACTGTAAATTATTATTCCATATTCACTATGAGTTACGATTCTGTATCCAGGATGAGTTATTATTCCATTTCCACTATGAATGATGATTCCGTATCCAGTATGAGTAGTTATTCTTTTGCTACACGCGCTGTTAGTCTCTACTACCTCTCTCTCTCTCTCTCTCTCTCTCTCTCTCTCATGGCTCCATCAGATGTGCGCGCACACGCTTCCTCGCCCCCCCCACCTCTCTCCCATCCTTACACACTCACACACTCTCGCGCGCGCTCTCTCCCAAACACACACACACACTCTCACGCACGCACACACACACTCACACACACACTCTCACGCACACACACACTCTCACGCACACACACACACCCTATCGGAAGGTGCTAGCAGCAGCAGAGGCGACAGCAGCAGCAGCGGAGGAGAGGTGATGCAGCCGCGTGAATGAGCGAACGAATGAACGGCGGAACAAACGTGTGGATTTACTGAACAAAAGAGGAGCCTCTCGCCTCCCTCCATCTTTTTATGCACCGCTCTCCTCCACCCTTCCCCCGGCTGGTGCTGTCGTTTTTTTTCCCAGGCTGGTACCAGAGCTGGAGCGCCTCTCTGCCTCTCTCTCGCTCCCTCTCTCTCTCTCGGATCCTCAGCATTTCGAGGTCACCTCAAAGGCCGCTTTTCTTTCACCTCGCAATCGTTTATTTTTCCGTCTTTCTGCTCCTTTGCCCTTTGTCTGTTCCCGGCTGAGGCCTTTTGTCTTGTTTTTGTCCGAGAATCAGCGGCCGCCGCGCTGAAGGGAAGCTATTGTTGGACACGCAGGCCTTCTCTCTCTCTCTCTCTCTCTCTTTCCCTCCGCAGTATCCTACCCTCCCTCTTTCCTTCCTTCCCTCCCTCCCCTCTCTCTCTCCCTCTCTCCTCTCCATTCCACTCCATTCCTCTCCATCCTTCCATTCGGAGGCACCTTGCTTGAATGTAGAGTCTGGTTTGTGTGTCGCTTCATCCGTTCGTCCGTCCATCCACCCGTCCGTCCGTCTCTCCATCCGTGTATCTGTACGTCAGCTGTGTCCTGACTGTCGTCTCTGGCTCCATCTTACGTTTACCCATCCTGCTGCCTTATCCATCCCTCCATCCCTTCATCCCTCCTCCCCGCACCAGGCTGGATCAGGCCATCTGATCCATGCACCTTCGCCAGTGTGCCCATCCGGATGTATGCCATAGGGTCGGCAACATGCCGTGAAAGCCAGTACTGCCCAGCCGCCAAGCTCCCGGTACTGCATCTCGCCCCAAGCCTGTGTGTGAGTGTGTGTGTGTATGCATGCGAGGCCAAACCCTGACCATGAATTTAGCCTGATCCTAGGACCTGGGTGTCCCCTGCCAATGTGGGGGAAGGACTAAAGGTCAGGTCCCTTTCCTCCCCCTCCCCTTTTCCCCTCCTTCCCTTACCCCATCCCTTCTTCCTGCCCCTTCCCTACCCCAACCCTACCCCGGGTAACCCAGTATGAAGAAGACCCACAGCACCAACTTGCGGCGGGCCTGGCCCGGTCCGGACGTGCCGGAGTGGGGGTCGGAGCGCTCCCGTTCTCGCAGTGAGAAGGACTACCGGCTGCACAAGCACTTCCCTCCGCCCCCTGCTCCGCCACACATGGGCTACATCACGGCTACAGGTGGGTCCCTGCACTGCACTGCCACCACACCTTTACGACCCTATGACTGTCAGTGTAGGGGTCTACGTTCGTTGCACCTTCTGTTTGAGCACCACCTGTGTGGTCATCCTGATCGTGTGACCATGAGATTGTTGATTGATTGATTACCTCTGGAAGTTGGCCAGGTTTGCAAAAATAGGTGCAAACAAACCGCACTGCAGCCAAACGCAAGGTCCCAACACCTGCTCAACCAGGTCATCAATGAAATCAACCACTTCCTGCAGAACATCTCCATAATAGTATGAGGTTGAGGACTTGTAATATTGGACCGCGTGTGTTGTACAACATATTTGGCTACCCAGGAAATCTTTGATCAAAGAAGTCCCTGACTACCTGCATCAGGTGTGCAAGGTTTAAGTTAGAGGGAAACTTCTTTGAAGGTGTGCTTGTTCAGGTGTGTATGGGCTTGTTCAGGTGCACCTGGGCAGGTAATACCTAAAACTAGCTCTATGCAAGCTGAGTTTGCTTGCGCAGTTTACTCCATTGTCCTCCTGGAAGTCCAGCTTTCTGCAGGTACTTGCACCTTCACCTTTACTGGTCTAGCTAGTAGAATACCTTCTGAGGCAGTCGCTTGTTTGGTAGGCATGGTTTTGAGGGATCGGTATGTTGATAAGTTGGTATGTTAGCATCCACTCATCACTTCTCACTATTGGCAAAAGTCCCCAGTTCTGGCTTGAAGGTGCACGTGCACCACTTCTAGGCCATCATTCCAAGTGGTATGTAGGGCACTTAGAAGAATACCAGATCTGACCCAGGTTCGGGCCTTATTAAGGTTGCTATCAGGAATGGTATGATGTCATCATAGTATATTAGCATTGTAGCATCCTGAGCTAGTGTTTCTAGGGCCATTCAGTTGAGGGGGGCGTGTGCATTCCCTCTCTGCTCATGTCTTAAATGATGTATTGAAACAAGGCTTGGGCAGCATTTTGTTGTAGAGATGAAACAATGACCCATACGTCCTTTTTTTCTTGGATATGTCATATATGTCCATGGACGATTTCTAAACTTTGTAAAATGTCAGGATTTAGCATTGATTTCCCATCAGCATTTGCTTCTACAGTTGCAACCATACTGTCTACCCTTTTATACAGTTTTAAATATGTATTGTTTAAGCCACACCTTCTCCTCACCACTTCATCACAATCAGAAAATGAATATGTCTGTCTCAAACAGTGAAACCGTAACTGCCATCAAGCATCCTTTACGTTTGCTTGGATTTTTATATATCAACGTATCGCAATACATTGTTTTGCGAGAGATTGGTGTCAGAAGTGGTTCATTTATTTAGTGTCGTGTTTCAACACGACCCACTATTTAGCAGTGTTGTATTTTATCGTACTCTACCTCACTGGACATTACTCTACCTCACTCTGCCTTTATCTACCTCACACTATACTACACTCAACCTTACTCTGCCTCGCTCTACATCCAGCCAAGTAATGTCATGTGACCATAGTCTTCAGTTTGAAGAGCTTAATCTGTTGATTCACACGGATATCGCAATGTATTAATCTTGGAAATCATATCATAGTAACACGGTAAAAAAAATCACAACAGTATGATCAAGTGATAAAATATAACACTGATATCTAGTGGGCGGGGTTTAAAAACAACAAAAGTCAAATACAGTCTCACACAAACCTTTAGACAAAGGAGCTAATAATTAAAAATCGATGCTTTGTGTTTTCGAAAATATATGTATAGTTGGGATACTATACCTCTATACCTCTTTTTAAATATATAAGGTAAATATATAAGGTATATAAGGTATATACAGTACATATAGGTACTACATGTATACATATATTGTGTACATACAGAGAAAAAGAGAGGGAGAGGGAAGGAAAGAGAGATCGAGGTTATAAAACTAGCATTCATCCACCATTTTGGTCGTAGGCTGGGTATTACAGCACGGCGGCTGTAGTGAATAAAAATTCAGGCAGCAGGTCTCCATGTTTTTCTGTGTTCATGACAAGGTTGAAAATGAGAGGAGAGAACGGTGGAGGGAGAAAAAGAGAGGGAGAGAGGGAGATGGAGAGAGAGAGAGAGCCGACGTTTCTCTCTCCGTTTCCCTCCATTTTGGTGATGGCTAAGCTAACGCAGAGCAGGAGAGCAGGAGACTGCTTAGCGGACGAGCATCGGGGGTAACGAGCCTCCCTGACAGGCGCCACTTCTCTCCGTACGAGAGAGAGCGAGGGAGGAGAGAGAGAGAGAAAGAGAGGGAGAGAGGGAGTGGGAGAATGAGAGAAAACGAGAGACAGTGAGAGAGAGAGGGAGGCTAGTACAGGGAGGCTAATTCTTGTGGTGATGCTAAGCTAAACAGTGGAAAATAATCAAAGCAACGGTTTCTTGTGTACGCAGAGTGTGAACATGTGCTACAGTGAGCTATAGTGAGCTGTAGTGTGTGTGTAACAGTGCACTCGTGTGTGGTATTGTGTTGTAGTAGTGTGTGTGTGTGTATAGTGTGTGTGTGTGTGTGTGTGTGAGAGAGAGAGTATCCTCATGTGGTGTGAGGAGGAGGAGGAGGTGGGTGGAGAGAGTTAGCTTAGCTGACGTCGTTAGCTCGCAGGCTAACCTCTGCGCACTTGTTCTAAGCATGCTCCACACAAAGCCATTGTTTGAGTGTCGGACATCAAGGTTAATCAAAGCCCAGCTAATTTGGTCTGCTCTCCTGGTTACTCACGTTTCCCTCGTAATCGGGTCACTTTTACGTGTAGTAGTGATGGTGCACGGAGCAGAGGGAGGATTATGGCGCATCTACGGCAGGAGCCCAGTGTTTTGAGTCCATATTTGAACATGTTGGTTCTCATAGGTAGCTCATAAGGTTACCATATTCTGTTTTTTTAAATATTTAATATTAAAAAGAGCATATTGAGGTTGCATACAGGTTCTCACTGTGGTTGGGATTTTGTAGAGTGGCGGAGGGCTTTAAGAAGGCCCAAGTTGTAGGATTTTGGGAGTTAAGTGTTGAACGAATAACGCTGAAATTATGCTAAAACACTGTTATTGAAGCAAGGCAAGGCATTTATAACCACTAATAAATAACACTGAGATTTGAAACATACAGCTCTGGATAAAATGAAGAGACCACTGCAGTTTCTGAATCAGTTTCTCCCAAATTACAAATAAAAATATTCTCATTTAGAGCATTTATTTGCATTTATTGGTGGAATAACCATGGTTGGTTTTTAATCACAGTTTTTTTTCATGCATCTTGTCATCATGTTCTCCTCCACCAGTCTTACACACTGCTTTTGGATAACTTTATGCTGCTTTACTCCTGGTGCAAAAATTCAAGCAGTTCAGTTTGGTGGTTTGATGGCTTGTGATCATCCATCTTCCTCTTGATTTTATTCCAGAGGTCTACAAAATTTGGTAAAATCAAAGAAACGTATTATTTTTAAGTGGTCTCTTATTTTTATCCAGAGCTGTATTTGCAAACGCTATAGGGTTAGTAACTCGACTAGGTTATTTATCGTTATATAATTTTACTCCTTTTAACATCACAGTTAACTCAATGCTTGAATGTTAAACATCAGAATGACACAATAACCATACCTGATAATATTTAATAATATTTTAAAGCTAAAGCATTGGATACATTATAGGACTTTTAAAGTGGGAGCAGATTATAAACAGATTGGACATATTTTACTATACAACTGATTGTTGTTGGTTTATACAGAATCTGAACAAATCTATAGCACACACTTCACAACTGGGCATGATCCACTACACCACCATTCCTGATTCCTGACCACATGCCCCACAATGCAGACATTCAGATGGCAAATCAGGGGTTAAAATCAGCCTAAAAAAGTAATTTAGTGTAACTCAAGCTTAAAGTAGTAGAGTTTAGCATCAGAGAACCTATACTAAAAACGTTACGCTACAATCCAAAATTTGTTTTTCAATATTGGTCCAAAATGACCTTTTTTTTTTTTTTTTTTTTTTACCATATTTTCACACCTTTTCTAGAATTTTATCACAATTGATATCTTTATTTTACTACCTCTTTAAAGCTGTCTGTTTTCCAGCTAATATAAATACAACATTTATTATTTACAGTGAATTCAATGAGGTTAGTATATTTACCCCAAACTGAAATTGAACAATATTAAAAGGGACATGTTTTATCTATTTTTACACAAGTTAGAGTAGGTCTATATTCTATTCAAAACATGTTTATAAAGTTCTTTACATGAAATCACTCTCACATAAAGATAAAGAGATCTAACCAACTCTATTCAATGTCAGCTTCAGTCTCTTTCAGAATGAGCTGTTTAAGGGCTCTGTCACTTTTATGCAAATAAGCTGTTGCACATTAGTGTTCGCTTGTGCTAAATGAGAACTGCTTAACAGCTTAACAGTGATAGAAACACAAAACTTATTATTTGAAAGTACATTTACAGCATTTAGATGATGATTTTATCTAGAGCAACCTACACGGTTATTCCTAATACAGAGGTGGCCAATGTAGTGTTAGGAGTCTTGCCCACGGACTCAAACCCCACCTGGAACTGAATCCCAGTCTCCCACATGGTAGCTCACTTGAAGGCAATGTTGATGTGTTGATGTTATCCACTGCACCACACCACCACACCAACCAAAGTACTTACATCTCCCTCATCTGCTGATTTTCTGCTGACTTGCCACAGACAGTAGGTACAGATCCCTCCCTCAGACGAAGTCTGCTGGCTAATATTGCTGTGTACTGTCTGAAGATCACAACAAGCAGACCGAAATGGAAACGTTTCTTCAACTGATCTAGTGGGAGGGGCTCTGGTGGGGGTTGACGGGTAAGGGGTGGAGCCAGGATGGTTCTATGCAGGTTTTCTTAATATGACATCACAGTAAGGGAGGAGCATTCGAATGGCTCATAGAAGCAAATGATTCCTGACACCAAACTGTTTCAGCTGATTCACAGAAAACGGATGGATTTTTTTGGTGCTTGGAGTGTTTATAGGGACAGTTGAGACATTCCGTATTTGTTATGTACAAATAATTTGGTCTTTTTGGCCATTTTTAGACTAATAATTTTGATTTACAAATAATAAATGCATCCCCAGTTCACAACTTTGTGTTTAAATGCAGTGTTGGGGTGCTGTATGCTGAATTACTGGCTGAGCTTTTAAAAGGCCCCCGTCTGACTGAGCTGGATAAAGAGCCGGACAGGGTTTTGTGGGTGTTTGCAGTGTTTGGTTGTGGTGTAGTGTTGATTAATGAGGCTGGAGTGAGTAAATTCTGCTGGAAAAGAGCTGAGAGTTTACCTCTAACACTGACGTAATGCTTTTTACTCTGCTTTAATGCAAATTAACTGGGAATCAGCTCTCTAATGGTCAGAAATTATAGAGTTTTAAGACAATGTGACAAACCTCTTCCCAAAAAAGGCTAATTACATTATTTGAGGAGACTCTAACCATCAGCTTATGTTGCGTAAATGAAACATGACAAATCATATTGTATGCACAAAATACAGTTACTGTGATTTTGCTATTTACAGGTATATATTTGAGTTTAATAAACATTGTTGTTTTATTCTATAAACTACAGACAACATTTCTCCCAAATTCAAAATAAAAATATTGTCATTTAGAGCATTTATTTACAGAAAATGATAAAAGTTTTAAGAGTTCAGAAAGTAATATTTGGTGAAATAACTCTGTTTTTTATCAGATTTTTTTCATGCACCTTGGCATCATGTTCTCCTCCACCAGTCTTACACACTGCTTTTGGATAACTTTATGCTGCTTTACTCCTGGTGCAAAAATTCAAGCAGTTCAGTTTGGTGGTTTGATGGTTTGTGATCATCCATCTTCCTCTTGATTATATTCCAGAGGTTTTCAGTTTGGTAAAATCAAAGAAACTCATCATTTTAAGTTCTCTCTTATTATTTTTTCCAAAATCTGTATATATTTATATTCAAAAATATTTATAACTCAACTTATTGTACACAGCCAATAAATAAAAAAGGACTGAACTCACCTGTTAGTAGTTGAAGTCCATTGAAGTGTTGATTCACATGACCTTAGTAGCAGTTGACCAATGTGAATCCATGCAGAGTGATTATCCATGATTCATTTATTATCTCCGGCCTCAGCACGCATGAGGAAGACCAATACAGCAGGAAACTGGGCTCCAAAACCCTGTGTTTTACTGTCCACAGTCCATCCAAACCCAAGACAAGAGAGTAGTACACAAAATGTCCTTCTACAAATAGAAAAACACCATCAATATCACACCAAAACACATAGTTTATCTGTAGAAACAAATTCATTCATTCTGTTCTACTAACACTGGGCTTAAAACACTTGGGTTTCCCAGTAAAAAAACTGCCTCGACAATACAAACTGTAAGACATGATTACCTGAGCTTAGACTCAAGGTAGCCCTGTGATGATGAGAGGAGGGTGAAGACCAGCACTTGCCTCCTCCGATACATGTGAAGTCAGACTCCGCCTCTTTCTGAACTGCTGCTGATGCTGTAGCATTGCCGAGTAGCATTACAGCGCTAACGCTCGGAGGAAAGCTCAGCGACTCGGTTCTGATACACCAGCTCACAGACGCAGCCTTGTGCTGATCCACATCACCCTAGGAGTGATGAGGGGAAAGAGAGAGCGCCATCTACTGTACTGTACCCACCCAGAGAGAACAAGAGAGAGCCAACTGTGCTCTCTCAGGGCTCCAGCGGCTGATGGCAAGCTTCAGACTTTAGACCGCTGGACCACTCTGCACCTCCCGACCGTCATTATTGAGTTAAATCAGCAACAATTCAGAAATACATTGTCTCTAATTAACTCTTGATGAGTTCAGCACAGCTGTTAACTGAAAGCCTGAATTCCAGGTGACTCTACCTCATAAAGCTGACTGAGAAAATCCAGCAGAGATGTTCAAAACTGATCATCTAAACAAGAGGAGCTACTTTTTGAAGAATGTAAAATATAAAACAACATATTCTGATTTGTTAAACACTTTTTTGTTCATTAAATACATTTTTCAAATGTTTTTGCCACAATTTGGATGAGTTTAGTATTAATCTACCATGCAAAACATTTTAAAATAATGAAAAAACACTTAATTTAAGGTGTGTCAAAACTTTTGACTGGTACTGTATAGATGCATTTGGGTATTATTGGTTTGGGCATGGATAGGTATTGGGTGTAGATGTGTATAGATGGGTATGGATTGATAATGAATGGATGGGTGTTATTAAGTTTGGGTATGGGCCGTATTAATGTTTTGGTAATTAGGGTTATAGATGGGTTTGGGTATGAATGGGTTTTGGCATATGATGTATATTGGTATTGATGGGTATGTACTCAAAAAACTGCTACTGTTGGGTCCTTGAGCAATGCTCTTAACCTTCACTGCTCCTCGGTTGATGGTTGCTTACTGTTTACTTAAACTACATTTAAATAACATAAATTTTAGAACCTGTTATTAACTCTATATAACATTCTAGATCCCTGTTTTATTGATCTATAGCACACAGGTTAATTGCGTTTCACACAGCTGGATTTAGGGGCGTGTCAGTGTGTCTTTTGTATCATGAGGGCCAAATAAAAAAACACCTTGTGCTGTTTGAAATGCGCAAAATGCATGAACTAATGCTCTTAATTAATAATGGGTGTGGTTGATTTTGAGCGTAACGTGAAATAAACCAATCAGTGTGTTAGCTGTAATTCCCTTTAAGAGTCAGGTGAGCTCTGACTTTGGCGCATTTGTATCTTAACAGCGCGGCGCTTTTGTGCGTTTCAGCAGAGGATACTGACCTATGCGTTCATTTAAGGGAAAAGCAATGTTATTTTATTCTTTATTCTGTTTATTGTTGAGGTAAAAGTCAAGTTTACGCACTGCAGTGCATCCGTGTGAGTGTGTTTAATGAGCGGGGGTGTACACGTGCCATTAAAATTGAGTCAGAGTTTAGAAATGAATTTACACTAATGGCTGTGGTTGTCTGGAAGTGAGGTGTGTTCAGGTAAATTTCTGGTGTGTTTTTATTGTAGTGACAGAAAACCCAGGTGCTCCATTGACTGAAATGAACCTAGACAACAATTAATCATTAGAGTCCATTCCTATAGGTGCACTATTTTAACGGTGCGGGTGCAAGGTGTGAAAATACACAGTTGACAGAGTGTTAGGTAGCAAAGAGCATCGCGACACGCCTTGCACAGGGTGTACGATAAGGCCCTAGAAATGTAAAAGTACTGGATTCAAAACTACTTAAAGTATGAAAGTAAAAGTAATGTAAGGAGAAAAAAAAAAGCCATTAAGAACAAAAGCTTAGGCCATGCCCACAGAGTCCTATAGTGCACTACCCCCCCTCCACAAAACACATTTTTTCAAAAGCCATAATGACTATAATGTTAAAAATGTTGATAATACAATTTGGGATTTTGCACTAGGCTGTTCTCTAGTGTTTCAGTAGCATATATGCTGATTTTAAATGAATGTATTTTAGTAGAATGTAAATTTATTAAAGAAGTTTAGATGGACTGGAGTTTGTCTGGAGTTCTCTTGAGTCTCTGCACGGATCATCTTCATACTAGGCTGTATACATCTGCTATGTTCTTGCTGGAGTGTGTGGGGGGGGGGGGGCGTGTGCAGGTGTGATGGATCACAGTATAAACCAATAGGGAGTCGGAATGGTATATGTTTATACTTCTCTACATCCAATCACAATCAGATTCACTCTATCTGGATGGAGAGATTTATCTGGATAGGGGTTTTATTGAACGATGAGAAGCCAGAATGAAAACCAGCTGAATTGAAACAGGAGTAAAGTATAGATAACCAACATTTCTATTTAAGTATTTAGTTACATGATACTTTTGCCAATATCCAATAAGTTAGCGATGTCAATATCAGAGCCGATAGTGATATTGTTCTATCTCTAGTTTAAAATCAGGCTTTTCTGCTGGAAGTCAGTGACACAAAAGTAACTCTCTATCTCTCCATCTCACCATCCCTCTCTCTCTCTCTCTTCATCACGCTATCCCAGCTGCAGCAGAGCTGATGTAGGCGTGGGATAGAAAGGAGGCCACGCTGGTGCATTAATAGCCCAGCCTCTGTAGTAACGTGCGTACAACAGGGAGGGAGGGGGCGAGCGAGTGACTGAGAGAGAGGGAGGGTGTGTAAGTGTGTGTGTGTGTGTGTGTGTGTAAAGACGCAGTCTCCGCCTCCAGTCAGCTGTTAGGTTTGTAGAAATCACTGGGCTGCCATCACAAAACCTGCACACACACACACACACACACTTTTGACAATTTTGTAAAATGATGGAATTTATATATTCAGTGACATCAGCACAGTTTTCCAAACCTACATCTCTCTCTCTCTCTCTCTTTCTCTCTTTCTCTATCTGATATGCTCGTTCGCTCTTTTTTTCGCTGCACTTTGCTAAAAATATCCCCACAATCTGGACATTCCAGATGCTGATATCACTAACCCTACTTTACTCAGGATTTACATGGGATGATTGGAGAGAGGGAGAGAGAGAGAGTGAGAGAGAGAGAGAGAGTGGGTGGAGAATATAGAGATGGAGTAAAAGCAGGCAGTAGAAACAGGACAGAACAATTGTGGCTGGGTTTTAATCTAGTGAAGGCATTGATTGATCCAACATAGGTATCGATATGAATGGATATACAGCTCTGGAAAAAAAATGAAGAGAGTCCTTCAGTTTCTGAATCAGTTTCTCTGATTTTGCTATTTATAGGTTTATGTTTGAGTAAAATAAACATTATTTGCAGAAAATGAGAAATGGCTAAAATAACAAAAAAAGAAGCAGAGCTTTCAGACCTCAAATAATGCAAAGAAAACTTCAAAAGTTCATATTCATAAAGTTTTAAGAGTTCAGAAATCAATATTTGGTGGAATAACCCTGTTTTTTAATCACAGTTTTAATGCATCTTGGCATCATGTTCTCCTCCACCAGTCTTACACACTGCTTTTGGATAACTTTATGCTGCTTTACTCCTGGTGCAAAAATTCAAGCAGTTCAGTTTGGTGGTTTGATGGTTTGTGATCATCCATCTTCCTCTAGATTATATTCCAGAGGTTTTCAATTTGGTAAAATCAAAGAAACTAAGTGGTCTCTATTTTTTTTCCAGATCTGTATATACACTACACATTCAAAAGTATCCAGACAGCAACTCCTCCAGCACTTCTTCTAAAATCAGGGGTATTAATAAGGAGTTCTTGAACGTTACTGTGATCAGAATTTGATTTAATTGCATTCAGCCAGCTCATTCAAACTCTTTCCAAAAGTACTGGATGGCGCTTCCTCATAAAATTTCAATTTGGTAAACTCAAAGAAGCATTTTTAAGTGGGCTCAATTTTTTCTCTACTCTCTACTGTTGTTGATCTAATCTGAAGCTACATGAAGTTTGGAGGTGTGTAGTGATGAACTCTGAAGCTACATGAAGTTTGGAGGTGTGTAGTGATGAACTCTGAAGCTACATGAAGTTTGGAGGTGTGTAGTGATGAACTCTGAAGCTACATGAAGTTTGGAGGTGTGTAGTGATGAACTCTGAAGCTACATGAAGTTTGGAGGTGTGTAGTGATGAACTCTGAAGCTACATGAAGTTTGGAGGTGTGTAGTGAGTGATGAACTCTGAAGCTACATGAAGTTTGGAGGTGTGTAGTGATGATGAACTCTGAAGCTACATGAAGTTTGGAGGTGTGTAGTGAGTGATGAACTCTGAAGCTACATGAAGTTTGGAGGTGTGTAGTGAGTGATGAACTCTGAAGCTACATGAAGTTTGGAGGTGTGTAGTGATGAACTCTGAAGCTACATGAAGTTTGGAGGTGTGTAGTGATGATGAACTCTGAAGCTACATGAAGTTTGGAGGTGTGTAGTGATGAACTCTGAATCTACATGAAGTTTGGAGGTGTGTAGTGATGAACTCTGAATCTACATGAAGTTTGGAGGTGTGTAGTGATGATCTAATCTGAAGCTACATGAAGTTTGGAGGTGTGTAGTGATGATCTAATCTGAAGCTACATGAAGTTTGGAGGTGTGTAGTGATGATCTAATCTGAAGCTACATGAAGTTTGGAGGTGTGTAGTGAGTGATGAACTCTGAAGCTACATGAAGTTTGGAGGTGTGTAGTGATGATGAACTCTGAAGCTACATGAAGTTTGGAGGTGTGTAGTGAGTGATGAACTCTGAAGCTACATGAAGTTTGGAGGTGTGTAGTGAGTGATGAACTCTGAAGCTACATGAAGTTTGGAGGTGTGTAGTGATGAACTCTGAAGCTACATGAAGTTTGGAGGTGTGTAGTGATGATGAACTCTGAAGCTACATGAAGTTTGGAGGTGTGTAGTGATGAACTCTGAATCTACATGAAGTTTGGAGGTGTGTAGTGATGAACTCTGAATCTACATGAAGTTTGGAGGTGTGTAGTGATGATCTAATCTGAAGCTACATGAAGTTTGGAGGTGTGTAGTGATGATCTAATCTGAAGCTACATGAAGTTTGGAGGTGTGTAGTGATGATCTAATCTGAAGCTACATGAAGTTTGGAGGTGTGTAGTGATGTAGTGACTCTGCAGAAAGTTGGTGAACTCTGTGCACTGTGCTCCTCAGCATCGGCTGACCCCGCTCTGTTATTTTACACTGACAGAGCACACAGTCGCTGTCGTTCTCAGTCTCTTCCACTGTGTTATAATATCACTGACAGTTGGCTGTGGAGTATTTAGTAGTGAGTAGTGAAATTTCACGACTGGACTTGTTGCACAGGTGCTGCATCCTATCACGGTTCCACAGTGCTGGAGTTCACTGAGCTCCTGAGAGCCTGAGACCCATTCTTTCACTAATGTTTGTAGAAACAGTCCCAGCATGCCGAGCTGCTGCTTTTATTATACACCTGTTGACACTGAAGAGATTTAGGAACACCTGAGTTCAGCGATGGGACTAAAATTACAAGAGGAGCACGGAGTTCAGAGAAAAACAGTAGATAATTCAGCCTGTAAATTTTTTTTTAGAGGACATTTGAGAAAAACACTTACATGATCGTTCCGGATGGGAATAAAATCTCGGAGGATAAAAAAACCCTGAAAAGAAAAAATTACCCCAAAACCCCCTGAAAAACGAATCCTGTCTGGATAGAAGATTTCAATCTTTAAAATATTTTGTGGATACTGTTATAACAATGCTGAAACAATATACATATCTGAAAAAAATGAAGAGAGCGCTTCAGTTTCTGATCAGTGTCTCTGATTTTACTATTTATAGGTTTATGTTTGAGTAAAATGAACATTGTTGTTTTATTCTATAAACTACAGACAACATTTCTCCCAAATTCCAAAAAAAATATTCTCATTTAGAGCATTTATTTACAGAAAATGGCTGAAATAACAAAAAAGATGCAGAGCTTTCAGACCTCAAATAATGCAAAGAAAACAAGTTCATATTCATAAAGTTTTAAGAGTTCAGAAATAATCAATATTTGGTGGATTAATAACCCTGATGGTTTTTAATCACAGTTTTTTTTCATGCATCTTGGCATCATGTTCTCCTCCACCAGTCTTACACACTGCTTTTGGATAACTTTATGCTGCTTTACTCCTGGTGCAAAAAATCAAGCAGTTCAGTTTGGTGGTTTGATGGTTTGTGATCATCCATCTTCCTCTTGATTATATTCCAGAGGTTTTTAATTTGGTAAAATAAAGAAAATCATAATTTTTAAGTGCTCTCTTATTTTTTCCCAGAGCTGTATTTTGCAGCAGCCCTGTTCAATACTGTGTTTTTGAGACAATATCATAATAATGTAAGGATATATTTTGATATATTGTCCTACACCTGTAGTAGTGAGGCTCCTGGTGGAGCTGCTCTCGGACTCAGAGCCGCTGCGTCCCCAGGCCCTCTCACACTGAGCTAAATTTGGAGCTTCTGCTTCAGAGCTCGGCTCAGAATAGCAGGATCTCAGGGTTTCTCCCTCTCGTTTTTTGTTTCATTTTTGGCTGTGGATGTGTGATGAGGTTCAGGTGTGTGTGTGTGTGTGTGTTGGGGGGTGGTTCTGTAGTGGAAGGTTTTCAGTAAAATGTTTCAGTGCTGGCGAATGTGCGGCAGATATGTTTTATTAATGGTGTTATCTGGAGGCACTCTGTCTGTCCTCATTTTGGCATTTGCATGTGTGTGTGTGTGTGTGTGTGTGTGTGTGTGTGTGTGGTTTTCTATCATGCAAGTTCATTCAATTTAGGCTGAACCAAAACATTAGGTGTTAAAAGTGCCACAAATCGTCTCGTTTACAGTGTGAAACACTTTTTTGGGAACTTCTGACTTGGTTCTGAACAATTACAGTAAATTGAGGTAGGTCATCGTCACAAAATAAACAATAGAAGAAGAAAAAGAAGCAGAGTTGTATGTCAGGTGCATCACGCAGTAGTATGGGTACAACATATTACGGTTCTGGTGATTCTGTATCTACTGTAACTGTAGATTAATTACAGAGCAGTACAGGTACAACAGATTACAGTGCTGGTGATTCTGTATCTACTGTAACTGTAGATTAATTACAGAGCAGTACAGGTACAACAGATTACGGTGCTGGTGATTCTGTATCTACTGTAACTGTAGATTAATTACAAAGCAGATTGGGTACAACCGATTACAGTGCTGGTGATTCTGTATCTACTGTAACTGTAGATTAATTACAGAGCAGTACAGGTACAACATATTACAGTGCTGGTGATTCTGTATCTACTGTAACTGTAGATTAATTACAAAGCAGTATGGGTACAACCGATTACAGTGCTGGTGATTCTGTATCTACTGTAACTGTAGATTAATTACAAAGCAGTACAGGTACAACAGATTACGGTGCTGGTGATTCTGTATCTACTGTAACTGTAGATTAATTACAAAGCAGTATGGGTACAACAGATTACAGTGTTGGTGATTCTGTATCTACTGTAACTGTAGATTAATTACAAAGCAGTATGGGTACAACCGATTACAGTGCTGGTGATTCTGTATCTACTGTAACTGTAGATTAATTACTAGGGGTGTCACGATCTCGATATTTTATCGAAATCGAATCGAAATGAGGTCACGATCTCGAGTATCGAAGTCAAAAAGAGGATCGACGATCCCTCCCGCGCGCGCTACGCAAATAGCGCAGCGCGCTACGCAAATGGCGCGGCACCAACACAGCGCATCCTATTCATTTAAATAGAGATAGCCACTGCATGAGCGCAGTCGGCGGGAGTGTGATCACTGTTTTTATCTGTCCAACGGGGGAGGGGGGGCGGGGGTTGGGCGCGCAGGTTTTGTATCTGTATCTAACGGAGGGGTGGGTGCGCGCAGGTGAGAGCGTGTGAACTCGCTGAAATGCGTGTGTCAGTGTGACTTGAGAACACTGACTATAGATCACAGTGAGGTGGATTAAAAATCTTAAACTTATAATTGACTACACCTGTTGCTTTCCATTGAATTAAAAAAACATCTTTCTCTCAGATAAAGTAAACACAAGCGTGTTTCTGACTAAAATAAAAGCTTTTCAGGAGAGATATAAGTTATGTGTAAATATTTATAAGACAATACCCACATCACTTATCTAACCAGCCTGTACTGATTCCTGCCCCCCAATAATGCTTTCAATAACCTCTTGTAACCCCTGGGAGCCAGGGGTTACACTCTAATAGCCTTTAATAGTCTTCAGTAGCCTTTAAAAGACTTACCTGGCGGCCGTGGTGTGTCCACTAAACTCCGTAGTTATAAACATCCTGAGGTTAGCAGCGCGCTAACTGACCTGTTTATAATGTAATCCGAGCAGTGCCTCCGTGTCGGCTGTTCTAACCTGCTGCTGTTAGCTGCTTGGGCTGAAAGATGAACTGTAGTGAGCTGTATTATCCGGTTAGTGGGGTTAAAACCTTTATTTGTTTACAGAAACAGTAAAAACGGACTGGCTGAGCTCTGTAGCCCGTGGCTGGGCTGTACTGAAGTAGTGACTGAGTGAAGAGAGCGGGGCTTGTGCTGCTGCTGCTAGTGGTTGGATGAAGAACTGCAGCTTCATGTAATGAGCAGTTTCACCAGCCATCCACACACAGCTCTGATAAACTGCTTGTTTTAATAGTGCACACTGTTGCTACCAAAAAAAGTCACTAGATGGCATTACCATATATATCTTAATAAATAATAATAATAATATTTATAATATTTATAATAATAATAATAATAATAATAATAATAATAATAATAAGTATATTATTTAAATTTTATGAGGCATAAAATAATAACAAGAAAAAAAAACAAGAAAATCGAGAATCGAATCGAATCGTGACCCTCAAATCGAAAATGAAATCGAATCGAGGATTTAGAGAATCGTGACACCCCTATTAATTACAGAGCAGTACGGGTACAACCGATTACAGTGCTGGTGATTCTGTATCTACTGTAACTGTAGATTAATTACAGAGCAGTACAGGTACAACATATTACGGTGCTGGTGATTCTGTATCTACTGTAACTGTAGATTAATTATAAAGCAGTATGGGTACAACCGATTACAGTGCTGGTGATTCTGTATCTACTGTAACTGTAGATTAATTACAGAGCAGTACAGGTACACCATATTACGGTGCTGGTGATTCTGTATCTACTGTAACTGTAGATTAATTATAAAGCAGCATGGGTACAACCGATTACAGTGCTGGTGATTCTGTATCTACTGTAACTGTAGATTAATTACAGAGCAGTACAGGTACAACAGATTACGGTGCTGGTGATTCTGTATCTACTGTAACTGTAGATTAATTACAAAGCAGTACGGGTACAACAGATTACAGTGCTGATGATTCTGTATCTACTGTAACTGTAGATTAATTACAGAGCAGTACGGGTACAACAGATTACAGTGCTGGTGATTCTGTATCTACTGTAACTGTAGATTAATTACAAAGCAGTATGGGTACAACAGATTAGGGTGCTGGTGATTCTGTATCTACTGTAACTGTAGATTAATTACAGAGCAGTACGGGTACAACAGATTACAGTGCTGATGATTCTGTATCTACTGTAACTGTAGATTAATTACAGAGCAGTACGAGTACAACATATTACAGTGTTGGTGATTCTGTATCTACTGTAACTGTAGATTAATTACAGAGCAGTACGGGTACAACAGATTACAGTGCTGGTGATTCTGTATCTACTGTAACTGTAGATTAATTACAGAGCAGTACGGGTACAACAGATTACAGTGCTGGTGATTCTGTATCTACTGTAACTGTAGATTAATTACAAAGCAGTATGGGTACAACAGATTACAGTGTTGGTGATTCTGTATCTACTGTAACTGTAGATTAATTACAGAGCAGTACGGGTACAACAGATTACAGTGCTGGTGATTCTGTATCTACTGTAACTGTAGATTAATTACAGAGCAGTATGGGTACAACAGATTACAGTGCTGGTGATTCTGTATCTACTGTAACTGTAGATTAATTACAGAGCAGTAAGGGTACAACATATTACGGTGCTGGTGATTCTGTGTCTACTGTAACTGTAGATTAATTACAGAGCAATTACAATCCCATTTCTAATTTGTAATCCTACCACTTGATTTCGAGTTTTCGAGGAACACAGTTACAAGGGGAAGGGGTGAAATCCTTATAAGCTTGTTATGAAGAAAATGGTCATAAAGCATTGGAACTACACATTAAACTATGGTAATATAGTGGTTATCATCATTTTTAGCCAGGAAAATACTTAAATTGGTGGGTTCCTTTGGTCGCTTGTCCCAACATTTTGCCAGTGATTCTAACAGCCCTCTCTTTGCTTTCATAAAGACAGGAAAAGTACACTTGCTTGGCTTGAAACATGCAAAAGGCTCTTAATAAATCACGAGTATGATTAATCTTGGGTGTATCGTGAAATAAACCAATCAGCGTGTCCTTTGCTCATCATTACCTTTAAGAACCAGGTGCGCTCTGACTTGCTATTTTAATGGAACAGCTACCTGGACCTGTTTGTTCACGCTGTGAAGGAGCTCCAGCAGCTAATTTACGGGAACAGCAATGTTATTTTATTTAGTATTCTGTTTATTGTTGATGTAAAAGTTGGGCTTGTGTGGCTGTTTGTTCATGTGTGTGTAATAAGCGGGGGTGTACCTGTATGTGGTGTGCCTGTGTTTCCAAGATAGCAATGAACGTCTGACTGCTGACGTCTTTCTAGACTAATTTCAGTCAGGGGAGCACCTGTGTTTTCCGTTGCCAAGATAGCAATATGCCTGAGATATATTCACAAGCACTGTTGCTATTTAAACGACGCAGGTGAAAGGGGTGAAAATGGACTGTTGGTGGGGTGTAACATAGCAATGAGCAATGTGCAGGGTGTAAGATAGGGGTTCCATAGTGTATAATGGTGCTGGGATTAGTGGGGCACAGACAGGATACAGCAGTCGATAGTCAAATGAAGCAGACTGCTATTGATTTTAGCTCGCGGTGACCTTGGCTGCTAATGACAGAAAAAAGCTTCCGAGGCGCTGATCCCGATCCGCCGGGCCCGGGCCCGATCCACCGGGCTCACAGGTCCAGTGTGTGTGTGTGTGTTAGATCTGTGATCATGTGGTCTGTGCAGTGTATAAACTGCATGGTGGTGTGTATTCCCTGTGAGAGAGTGTTAGCGTGTTGAGTGTGAGACGGCGTGAGGAGTGCACAGGGCTGTGTGCACTATTTAACTCACTTTTGGTCACATGTTCGTCTGCTGCCTGTGGCTTATGACGTTGGCTGGCTGCATGAAAGTGTGTCAGTGCAGTTGAGCGTTAGCCTAGCGCTGAAGCCGAGGCGCTCTGAGCCGGAGCAGGGTTATATTAGGATAGGCTGAGCTAGGCTAGGCGAGGCTATGCTAGGCTATGCTAGGCTAATTTGGGCCTATGCTTACTGAGAACCTGTCTTGAGGAGCAAGTCTGCAACCTGATAAAATAGTTGTTAATGTGCAACAAAACGAAAAGGAAGATAAGAATGAGTGATGCCTTAAAATTAAGCCTTAAAATTACTCTCAGATGCTAAAAGTAGCTATGAAGGGTCCAGCAATTACTTCCAGCATGGACAGTTTATTTTCATAATTTATCTTTCTAGACTTAAAGTTTATAGTAATTTTCTCCATTTACTGAAGCTTGTAGTCATTGATAGGTTGATGACGAAGTACATATTGAACTGATTGTTTTATATAATCTATTGTTTTGGTTCATTTGTGTTGTTAAAAAGGTTATTGTTAGGTGAAATTCAATATTAATTGGGCTTTTGTGTTCTTTTTTGGTCATCAGTGTTTTTTATCTTGGAACTCTCCCATGGAGAACATTTTCAGACAGTCTCTTTCTTATTATTGAATCATTAACACTGACCTTAACTGAGGCGAGTGAGACCTGCAGTTCTTTAAATGTTGTTCTGGGTTCTTTTTGGACCTCCTGGATGAGTTGTTCATGCCCTTTTGGAGTAATTTCAGGAGGCTGGTCACTCCTGGGAAGGTTCACCACTGTCCCATGTTTCTCTATTTTCTCACTGCAGTTTGCTGGAGTCCCAAACCTTTAGAAATAAATAAATGAAATTATCGTTGCAGCTTATTCTATTTACTCAGGTTATCTTCGTCTGATATTAAAATGTGTTTGATAATTCGAAACATAAAAAACAAAAGACATCTGCAAACATGCAAATACTCTTTCACGGCACTGTATGTTCCTACCAACCTGCTTATTTAACTACATACTTACCAAAAAACCTACTTAACTATCTCTCCAACTGTCTATCTCGCTGTGTAGCGTAGCCATCTACCTACTTAACTTCCTATATACTTACCTACCCCCCTACCTACCCGCCCACCTCACTATCTGCATGCATACATACCTATCTAACCACTCATTAACCTATCTACCAACCTACCTGCCTACAAAATTAACAATAACATTTTTGATGCCGCGATTAAATCTATAGGTCATGATGCTCCATCAGCAGCCGGAGTACGAGAGAGAGTACAGTAGGTCATACTACTGTACTGTCCCATTCACCAGATCTATAAAATCAGCATATTATTTAATAAGAGAGCACTCACTGATTTCAAGGCTCGATCTGAAACATATTCTGTCATGAGTTCTGATATGTATGTAAATGCTAATCCATTACAAGATTAATACACTAATAAAACAATCCTAAACTCTATTCTAATTGAGACAGACAGCCGGAGTAGTGAAGCTAAAACCGGTATAATGTGCTCTCATATTATTTAAAATATTGTTTTTTGTTCTGCTTAATTAGCAATAAAAAATCAATTTCAGTTTTTATCCTCATTTGAGTTCAAAAAGTTTAAAATCTTTTAGTTAATGATCTATAAGGTCTATGGTCTATACAAAACATGTTCATGAAGTTCTTTAAACAAAATAACTCCCACATAAAGATAAAGATCTCACCAGCTCTATTCTTTCAGAATGAGCCGTTTAAGGGCCTCTGTCACTTTTATGTAAATAAGCTGTTGCTGGCCACGCCCAATGAGCATTTATCACATGTCAGTGTTAGCTTGTGCTAAATAACAAAACACAAACAAGCGAGTTCATGCTTAACTGTGATAGAGGCATAAAACAATTTGAAAGTACTTACACTAACCACAGATAGTAGGTACAGATCCCTCTCTCAGACAAAGTCTGCAGGCTAATCCTGTTTTGTATACTGTCTGAGATTGTCAACCAGCAGGGTGGGGATCTGGTGGGGGTTGACAGGTGAGGGGTGGAGTCAGGGTGGTCCTATGCTGGTTTCCTTATTGTGATGTCACAACAGTAGCTATGGGGGAGCACACTAGTGGGCGGAGCTTGTGCAGGTCAGTGGTAGCAGACATTTACAGACAGGCTTTCTGAGCACCCGGTGTTTGCCGTGTGGCAGAACCGGGCCCGGTTTGTACCCGTGGCCCATATACCGGGCTCCTCCTCGGGCAGCACCGGCACAACCGGTGTTTACAATCAAACGCTGCGCCCGGTTTGTCGCCATGGAGACAGATTCTTTGTGTCCTCTCTCAAAAAGGAGGTCACCTCTCTTTCAGTGGCCAGCTGTACAGGTCTCTATCTATCTATCTATCTATCTATCTATCTATCTATCTATCTATCTATCTATCTAACTATCTATCTATCTATCTATCTATCTATCTATCTATCTATCTATCTATCTATCTATCTATACCTCTCTTATCCTTTTATCACTCACTCTCTACCTCTCTCTATTTACCTCTCTGTAACACTCTCTTATACTCTCATCTCTCCCTTTCTACCCCTCACTTCCTCTTCCTCTACATACCTCTCTCTATCTGCCTCTTTCTCATACTGTCATACTCTCTTCTCTCTCTTTCTAACCATAACTTTCTATTCCTCTATCTTTCTATCTACTACTCTCTTCCTGTATCTCTCTATCTACTACTCTCTAATTTTTTCTATTTACCACTCTCTCTAATACTCTTACTTTTATTTTCGTCTCTCTCTTTCTACCTCACTTTCTCTCCCTCTATCTCTCTTCTTCTATCTCTCTCATACTCTCTTCTCTTTCTTTCTACCCCTCACTTTCTCTCTCTCTCTCTCTCTCTCTCTCAAGCTAAAGTAACTGAGTGTTTTAACTTCTGATTTATAGATTTGATTCTATGTGGTACAGTTTGTAGATATAGTCTCTGTTTGACTCAGATGTTAAATGTGTTAAATGTTTGATGAGAATCTGATGAATCTGATTTCTGCTAATATGAACTAATATGCAGTATGTTTTGCTGGTAACTGGTTTCCGATGGTCTTATCTGGTGTTTGATGGCCAGTGTTGTTGGAAATCTCTGTCTCTGTCTAACATTTAGACAACCAGGTGTTGGGTAAAGCTGGAGTCTAGATCATCCTCTATGATCCAATCCTTATGGTCTTTGCAAACTTTGAAATGTTTTAAACATTAGTATTCTTGTTTCTAAATGAATACGAACTTGTGTTGAGGTCTGAAAGCTCTGTATCTTTTTTTATTGTTATTTCAGCCATTTCTCATTTTCTGCAATTAAATGCTCTAAATGAGAATATTTTTATTAGAAATTTGGGAGAAATGTTGTCTGTAGTTTACAGAATTAAACAAGAACATCAATTGTACTCATATATAGCTATAAATAGTCAGAGAAATGTATTTTGTCTGGACAGATCAAGAGCTGAGTCAACACGTGCTCACGTTTACAAGCACGTGCCCGACCATGTGGATGGAGGCCATGCGGTTACCTCGTGTTTACTCCTGCTAAAGCTCCTAATGCTGCAGCCCGGGTTTAGCTCCGCCTGTGGACGGTCCTGATCAACTCGTATTTCTGAGGATGTTCTTTTACTAGCTACTGCAGAAAAGGGAGGCTGAGAAACAGTTTCAAATGCAGCATCACATACAACTCAAAGACCTATTGTATTTCACAAAGAACAAGAAACGGTGGATTTTAGCGGAATGAGACCTTTAAAGGCCTCGGCATACTTCCAGCGAAACGAATTTCGTGAGCATTGCATGAAGTCAAACGCGCTTTCGCGAGCTTTAGAGCTGGCATACTTTCTGCGGCTTCGCTTTGCCTGTCTCGTATTCTCCACAACCACAGGTGGTGCTGTGACATTAGTAAAGTTAAGTTTCATGACTACCAGAAAACTATCACCCATCGCGCTCTGTCTAGACAAGCTCAGGTATGTATCTCTCAATGAAGGTGACGGTAACTCTGTACCTGCTCAGCGAGCCTCTCTTCAAAAATGTCCATTTTTGTTTTCTTGGCACGCCTCTTTTTTTAACGCCCAATCACAGGCGTTGTTGCATTGTGTGTTCGGCCGTGAAGTTCGCCCAGCTTCCATGTGCACGACACGGTGAACGAAGTCCCTGTGCGACGTCCGCGGCTGTTCCTCTTCTCCGCAATAACGTCACATTGTTCACTAAAGCCACGTGCACATCGTCTCCGCATGAAGTATGCCGAGGCCTTTACCCTCCTGTTCTGTTCTGGGTCAAATTGACTCGTTTTAACGCTTGAAGGTCTAAGAAAAATAGTTGAAAGTATTTTTTCAGTATGAAACTTCTCCTGCTTGCCTTAATTAGTGTAATCAACATATAATATGAAAATGGTTCATCTCACATATTTGATATAGGATCAACAACCACCCCCTGAAAAAAATACTAAAACTAAAACAACATTGCAATGCTATGTTTCAATGTTACGTAAAACTGTTGTGTTTTATATGTTGGTCTTTCAAAAGTAGTGTGCTAAAAGTAGTAAAACATAAAAAAAGGTTACTATGAAAAACGAGTAAGTTATCCTAATTGAAGCATTACCTGAAAGAGGTAAGGAATATTTAGTAATGGAGTTAGTAAAGAAATATTCACACTGCTAATTAGGAGTTTTTTGGTTCTAGACATCTTTTGGATTGGATAATTAAATATGCACCGAGTCAAACTGACCCAGGAACACCATTACTGTTCCTGACAAATGAACATAACAGTAGGGTTAAGTGACATTGCACGTCCTGCGATGTGCATATTGTGCATTCGCACATCGTGATGATGATGCTTAAACAATATATATATATATATATATACAGTGAGTCCAAGAAGTATTTGATCCCTTGCTGATTTTCTTTGTTTGCCCACTAATAAAGACACTATCCTTCTGCACTTTTAATGGTAGATATATTCTAACATGGAGAGACAGAATATCAAGACAAAAATCCAGAATATAATTTTAAAGAATATATTTTAATTAATTTGTATTTCAATGAGGAAAATAAGTATTTGATCCCTCTTGCCAAACACACTCAATACTTAGTGGCAAAGCCTTTGTTTGCAAGCACAGCGGTGAGACGTTTGTTGTAGTTAACCACAAGTTTAGCACACACACCAGGGGGAATTTTGGCCCACTCTTCTTTGCAGATCCTCTCTAAATCATGAAGGTTGGTGGGCTGTCGCTTGGCAACTCTGACCTTCAGCTCCCTCCATAGATTTTCGATCGGATTGAGGTCTGGCGACTGGCTGGGCCACTCCATGACCTTAATGTGATTTTTCTTGAGCCAATCCTTTGTTGCCTTTGCTGTATGTTTAGGGTCGTTATCATGTTGGAAGACCCAACCACGGCCCATTTTCAGATCCCTGGCAGAGGGGAGGAGGTTGTCCCTCAGGATTGTGCGGTACATGGCTCCATCCATCTTCCCAGTGATGCGATGAAGTAGCCCTGTACCCTTGGCAGAGAAACACCCCCAAAACATTATGCTTCCACCTCCATGCTTGACGGTGGGCACAGTGTTCTTGGGGTCATAGGCAGCATTTTTCTTCCTCCACACATGGCGGGTGGAGTTGAGGCCAAAAAGTTCAATTTTGGTCTCGTCTGACCACAAAACCTTCTCCCAATAACTTGGTTCATCTTTCAAATGATCATTGGCATACTTGAGGCGCGCCTCCACATGTGCTCTCTTCAGCAGGGGTACCTTTCGGGCACTGCAGGATGTGAATCCATTGTTGCGCAAAGTGTTGCCAATTGTTTCCTTGCAAACTGTGGTCCCAGCTGCCTTCAGTTCATTTGCTAACTCCTGCCGAGTGGTTGCAGGACGATTTCTGACCGTTCTCAGCATCATTGCCACCCCACGAGGCGAAATCTTCTTTGGAGCACCGGGCCGAGGTCTGTTGATTGTCATGTTATACTCTTTAAACTTTCTGATAATTGCACCAATAGTTGTTACTTTCACATCCAACACCTTACTAATCTTTTTGTAGCCCATTCCAGCTTTGTGAAGGTCAACAATTCTGACTCTGAGGTCCTGTGACAGCTCTTTGGTTTTACCCATGTTGGAGACTTGAAATCTGTGTGATCTGTCTGATTCTGTGGACAGGTGTTTTTCACACAAGTGATTAGTGAGAACAGGTGGCTTCAGGTCAGGTAACAAGTTGATTGGGAGTGTCTAACTGGTCTGTAAAAGCCAGAACTGCTAATGAATACTAAGGGATCAAATACTTATTTCACTCCATGAAATACAAATCAATTAATATATATTCCTTAGATTTATTTTCTGGATTTTCTTTTTAATATTCTGTCTCTCCATGTAAGAATACATCTACCATTAAAAGTATAGAATGATCATGTCTTTATTAGTGGGATCAAATACTTCTTGGACTCACTGTATATATATATATATCGTGCAGCCCTAGTGAAAACACTATTCTATTCTAGATAGAAACTACAAGAACAGAGGTTAAGTCAGGTTTTCATCACCCATTAAACAATAGAAGAAGATAAAGAAGCAGTGTTTTGCCAAAATCTGACTCTCAAGCCAACACAGTGATAGACGGGTGTTTTTAATGTTATGGCTGATGTTATATCTGCTCGTCTGGGTTTGACGGGAGCGTTGAGTATGTGATGTGTAAATCTGACCTGAGTTTGACTCGGGGTGTAAACGTGTGAAGTGTAAATGTGACTCGCGTTTGACTCCGGCGTTTTTCCGCCTCAGTCTGGATGGAAGGAGGACAGTGTGAGGAAGTTAAAACATCATCAGACACACTGCGCTCTGCGTAAGCCGCTTCACCGACACTGTGAACCGCGGATGAACCCGAGCTCCAGCAGACGAGGAGGGGTAAATCTCAGACAGATGAGAGAAAGAGAAAAGCAGGCAGACGGAGAGGCAGAAAGAGAGAAAAAACAGAATGCTGTTTTGGGAAACGGCAAAAAAAACTAATCTTCGTGTGATATGTCTCGGGTTCGGGAGCGCGTATAGACCCAGTTTTCTTATCATTTAAGTGTTTTATATCTACAGTTTCCCCTCGGGATCAATAAAGAATCTATCTATCTATATAATTAATATTTTACCTTCTCTTTTTCAATGCGTTTTCTTTATCTTCATGACTATTTACATTGTAGATTCTCACTGAAGCATCAAAACTATGAATGAACACATGTGAAGTTTTATGTACTTAATAAAAAAAGGGTGAAATAACTGGGAAAAAAAATTATATTCTAGATTCGTTAAAATAGCCCCCCTTTGCTCTGATTACTGCTTTGCACACTCTTGGCATCATTCTCTCAATGAGCTTCAAGAGGTGGCCACCTGAAATGAAAAGTTTTCCAACAGTCTTAAAGGAAGGAGTTCCCAGAGGTGTTTATTAGCACTTGTTGCTCCTTTGCCTTCTTCACTCTGTGCTCCAGCTCACCCCAAACCATCTGGATTGGGTTCAGGTCCGGTGACTGTGGAGGGTCAGCTCATTTTTTATTAAGTACATAAAACTCCACATGTGTTCATTCATAGTTTTGATGCTTCAGTGAGAATCTACAATGTAAATAGTCATGAAAATAAAGAAAACGCATTGAGTGAGTCCAACCTTTTGGCGTGTACGGTATAAATATATATGTGTAACAAGCCAGACGTATCAGCATGGACAGAGTTCTAGACAAATTTTAGTTGGAAAAGCTGTTTTTTGGATACTTATATCTTACTTTGCGGATATTTTGGTGGGATCTCTATTGCAGCCTCATTTTATACTGCGTTTGTATCTTTGAAATGTGTACACTATTAAAAAGCTAAAAAAAAACTGCTTATGGTTGTCTCATCTGGACTCAGCTCATTTTATACAACTGGACTGATTAAAAGTAAAAAACAGAGTCGTTTTATACTTTTATTATCTATTCACCTTCAGACAGCCTGTACCTGTTTTACTTAACCTTATGCTTTCTTAACTTTCATCTCTTATTTTATTTCTTCTTTTATACTTTAAGTTTACTTAATCTTATTAATTTTTAACTTTTATTTCTTATTCTAGTTCTTCTCTTTGTACCTGTTTTACTTATTCTTTTTTAATCTCAGCTTTTATTTCTTATTTTAGTTCTTCTCTTAGTGACTGTTTTACTTCTTCTTATTTATTCTTAACTTTTATTTCTTATTTAATTCTTCTCTTAAGACCTGTTTTACTTAATCTTGTTTATTCTTAACTTTTATGTCTTATTTTTGTTCTTCTCTTAGTACCTGTTTTACTTAATCTTATTTATTTTTTAACTTTTATGTCTTGTTTTAGTTCTTCTCTTAGTACCTGTTTTATATTTTAATTGTACTGTGTAAAAGTTGGTTTTAGCTTTAAGCTTTTAATTGTTTATTTTAGTAGTGTGCTGTACTGTAGTAGTAGTGTTGTAGGGATGTTGGATGAGGCTGGTAGACAGTGTGCTAACACTGTAGTAGTGATGTTGGATGAGGCTGGTAGACAGTGTGCTAACACTGTAGTAGTGATGTGGGATGAGGCTGGTAGACAATGTGCTAACACTGTAGTAGTGATGTGGGATGAAGCTGGTAGACAGTGTGCTAACACTGTAGTAGTGATGTGGGATGAGGCTGGTAGACAGTGTGCTAACACTGTAGTAGTGATGTGGGATGAGGCTGGTAGACAGTGTGCTAACACTGTAGTAGTGATGTTGGATGATGCTGGTAGACAGTGTGCTAACACTGTAGTAGTGATGTTGGATGAGGCTGGTAGACAGTGTGCTAACAGTGTAGTAGTGATGTTGGATGAGGCTGGTAGACAGTGTGCTAACATTGTAGTAGTGATGTTGGATGAGGCTGGTGGACAGTGTGCTAACACTGTAGTAGTGATGTGGGATGAAGCTGGTAGACAGTGTGCTAACACTGTAGTAGTGATGTGGGATGAGGCTGGTAGACAGTGTGCTAACACTGTAGTAGTGATGTGGTATGAGGCTGGTAGACAGTGTGCTAACACTGTAGTAGTGATGTGGGATAAGGCTGGTAGACAGTGTGCTAACACCCTAGTAGTGATGTGGGATAAGGCTGGCAGACAGTGTGCTAACACTGTAGTAGTGATGTGGGATAAGGCTGGTAGACAGTGTGCTAACACTGTAGTAGTGATGTGGGATGAGGCTGGTAGACAGTGTGCTAACAACACTGTAGTGATGATGTGGGATAAGGCTGGTAGACAGTGTGCTAACACTGTAGTAGTGATGTGGAATGATGCTGTAAACAGTGTGCTAACACTGTAGTAGTGATGGGGGATGAGGCTGGTAGACAGTGTGCTAACGCTGTAGTAGTGATGTTGGATGAGGCTGGTAGACAGTGTGCTAACACTGTAGTAGTGATGTGGGATGAGGCTGGTAGACAGTGTGCTAACGCTGTAGTAGTGATGTTGGATGAGGCTGGTAGACAGTGTGCTAACGATGTAGTAGTGATGTTGGATGAGGCTGGTAGACAGTGTGCTAACACTGTAGTAGTGATGTGGGATGAGGCTGGTAGACAGTGTGCTAACACTGTAGTAGTGATGTTGGATGAGGCTGGTAGACAGTGTGCTAACACTGTAGTAGTGATGTTGGATGAGGCTGGTAGACAGTGTGCTGACACTGTAGTAGTGATGTTGGATGAGGCTGGTAGACAGTGTGCTAACACTGTAGTAGTGATGTTGGATGAGGCTGGTAGACAGTGTGCTAACACTGTAGTAGTGATGTGTTATGAGGCTGGTAGACAGTGTGTTAACACTGTAGTAGTGATGTGTTATGAGGCTGGTAGACAGTGTGCTAACACTGTAGTAGTGATGTTGGATGAGGCTGGTAGACAGTGTGCTAACGCTGTAGTAGTGATGTTGGATGAGGCTGGTAGACAGTGTGCTAACACTGTAGTAGTGATGTGGGATGAGGCTGGTAGACAGTGTGCTAACACTGTAGTAGTGATATGGAATGAGGCTGGTAGACAATGTGCTAACACTGTAGTAGTGATGTGGGATGAGACTGGTAGACAGTGTGCTAACACTGTAGTAGTGATGTGTTATGAGACTGGTAGACAGTGTGCTAACACTGTAGTAGTGATGTGGGATGAAGCTGGTAGACAGTGTGCTAACACTGTAGTAGTGATGTGGGATGAGGCTGGTAGACAGTGTGCTAACACTGTAGTAGTGATATGAAATGAGGCTGGTAGACAATGTGCTAACACTGTAGTAGTGATGTGGGATGAAGCTGGTAGACAGTGTGCTAACACTGTAGTAGTGATATGAAATGAGGCTGGTAGACAGTGTGCTAACACTGTAGTAGTGATGTGGGATGAGGCTGGTGGACAGTGTGCTAACGCTGTAGTAGTGATGTGTTATGAGACTGGTAGACAGTGTGCTAACACTGTAGTAGTGATGTGTTATGAGACTGGTAGACAGTGTGCTAACACTGTAGTAGTGATGTGGGATGAGGCTGGTAGACAGTGTGCTAACACTGTAGTAGTGATGTGTTATGAGACTGGTAGACAGTGTGCTAACACTGTAGTAGTGATGTGGGATGAGGCTGGTAGACAGTGTGCTAACACAGTAGTAGTGATGTGTTACGAGACTGGTAGACAGTGTGCTAACACTGTAGTAGTGATGTGTTATGAG
Source organism: Astyanax mexicanus (assembly GCF_023375975.1). Lineage (NCBI taxonomy): Eukaryota > Metazoa > Chordata > Actinopteri > Characiformes > Acestrorhamphidae > Astyanax > Astyanax mexicanus. The sequence goes on from NC_064414.1 coordinate 54,858,319, forward strand.
ACTGGTAGACAGTGTGCTAACACTGTAGTAGTGATGTGGGATGAGGCTGGTAGACAGTGTGCTATCACTGTAGTAGTGATGTAGGATGAGGCTGGTAGACAGTGTGCTAACACTGTAGTGGTGATTTAGGATGAGGCTGGTAGACAGTGTGCTAACACTGTAGTAGTGATGTGGGATGAGGCTGGTAGACAGTGTGCTAACGCTGTAGTAGTGATGTAGGATGAGGCTGGTAGACAGTGTGCTAACACTGTAGTGGTGATTTAGGATGAGGCTGGTAGACAGTGTGCTAACACTGTAGTAGTGATGTGGGATGAGGCTGGTAGACAGTGTGCTAACACTGTGGTAGTAATGTGGGATGAGACTGGTAGACAGTGTGCTAACACTGTAGTAGTGATGTGTTATGAGACTGGTAGACAGTGTGCTAACACTGTAGTAGTGATATGGAATGAGGCTGGTAGACAGTGTGCTAACAACACTGTAGTAGTGATGTAAGATGAGGCTGGTAGACAGTGTGCTAACAACCCTGTAGTAGTGATGTGGGATGAAGCTGGTAGACAGTGTGCTAACAACACTGTAGTAGTGATGTTGGATGAAGCTGGTAGACAGTGTGCTAACAACACTGTAGTAGTGATGTGGGAAGAGGCTGGTAGACAGTGTGCTAACAACACTGTAGTAGTGATGTGTTATGAGGCTGGTAGACAGTGTGCTAACACTGTAGTAGTGATGTTGGATGAGGCTGGTGGACAGTGTGCTAACACTGTAGTAGTGATGTGGGATGAAGCTGGTAGACAGTGTGCTAACACTGTAGTAGTGATGTGGGATGAGGCTGGTAGACAGTGTGCTAACACTGTAGTAGTGATGTGGTATGAGGCTGGTAGACAGTGTGCTAACACTGTAGTAGTGATGTGGGATAAGGCTGGTAGACAGTGTGCTAACACCCTAGTAGTGATGTGGGATAAGGCTGGCAGACGGTGTGCTAACACTGTAGTAGTGATGTGGGATAAGGCTGGTAGACAGTGTGCTAACACTGTAGTAGTGATGTGGGATGAGGCTGGTAGACAGTGTGCTAACAACACTGTAGTAGTGATGTGGGATAAGGCTGGTAGACAGTGTGCTAACACTGTAGTAGTGATGTGGAATGATGCTGTAAACAGTGTGCTAACACTGTAGTAGTGATGTGGGATGAGGCTGGTAGACAGTGTGCTAACGCTGTAGTAGTGATGTTGGATGAGGCTGGTAGACAGTGTGCTAACACTGTAGTAGTGATGTGGGATGAGGCTGGTAGACAGTGTGCTAACGCTGTAGTAGTGATGTTGGATGAGGCTGGTAGACAGTGTGCTAACGCTGTAGTAGTGATGTTGGATGAGGCTGGTAGACAGTGTGCTAACACTGTAGTAGTGATGTGGGATGAGGCTGGTAGACAGTGTGCTAACACTGTAGTAGTGATGTTGGATGAGGCTGGTAGACAGTGTGCTAACACTGTAGTAGTGATGTTGGATGAGGCTGGTAGACAGTGTGCTAACGCTGTAGTAGTGATGTTGGATGAGGCTGGTAGACAGTGTGCTAACACTGTAGTAGTGATGTGGGATGAGGCTGGTAGACAGTGTGCTAACACTGTAGTAGTGATGTTGGATGAGGCTGGTAGACAGTGTGCTAACGCTGTAGTAGTGATGTTGGATGAGGCTGGTGGACAGTGTGCTAACGCTGTAGTAGTGATGTGGGATGAAGCTGGTAGACAGTGTGCTAACGCTGTAGTAGTGATGTGGGATGAGGCTGGTGGACAGTGTGTTAACACTGTAGTAGTGATGTGTTATGAGGCTGGTAGACAGTGTGCTAACACTGTAGTAGTGATGTTGGATGAGGCTGGTAGACAGTGTGCTAACGCTGTAGTAGTGATGTTGGATGAGGCTGGTGGACAGTGTGCTAACGCTGTAGTAGTGATGTGGGATGAAGCTGGTAGACAGTGTGCTAACACTGTAGTAGTGATGTAGGATGAGGCTGGTAGACAGTGTGCTAACACTGTAGTAGTGATGTGGGATGAGGCTGGTAGACAGTGTGCTAACACTGCAGTGGTGATGTGGGATGAGGCTGGTAGACAGTGTGCTAACGCTGTAGTAGTGATGTGGGATGAGGCTGGTGGACAGTGTGCTAACGCTGTAGTAGTGATGTGGGATGAAGCTGGTAGACAGTGTGCTAACACTGTAGTAGTGATGTGGGATGAGGCTCGTAGACAGTGTGCTAACACTGTAGTAGTAATGTGGGATGAGACTGTAGACAGTGTGCTAACACTGTAGTAGTGATGTGTTATGAGACTGGTAGACAGTGTGCTAACACTGTAGTAGTGATATGGAATGAGGCTGGTAGACAATGTGCTAACAACACTGTAGTAGTGATGTAGGATGAGGCTGGTAGACAGTGTGCTAACACTGTAGTAGTGATGTTGGGTGAGGCTGGTAGACATTGTGCTAACGCTGTAGTAGTGATGTTGGATGAGGCTGGTGGACAGTGTGCTAACGCTGTAGTAGTGATGTGGGATGAGGCTGGTAGACAGTGTGCTAACACTGTAGTAGTGATATGGAATGAGGCTGGTAGACAATGTGCTAACACTGTAGTAGTGATGTGGGATGAGACTGGTAGACAGTGTGCTAACACTGTAGTAGTGATGTGGGATGAAGCTGGTAGACAGTGTGCTAACAACACTGTAGTGGTGATGTGGGATAGGGCTGGTAGACAGTGTGCTAACACTGTAGTAGTGATGTTGGATGAGGCTGGTGGACAGTGTGCTAACGCTGTAGTAGTGATGTGGGATGAAGCTGGTAGACAGTGTGCTAACACTGTAGTAGTGATGTGGGATGAGGCTGGTAGACAGTGTGCTAACACTGTAGTAGTGATATGGAATGAGGCTGGTAGACAATGTGCTAACACTGTAGTAGTGATGTGGGATGAGACTGGTAGACAGTGTGCTAACACTGTAGTAGTGATGTGGGATGAAGCTGGTAGACAGTGTGCTAACAACACTGTAGTAGTGATGTAGGATGAGGCTGGTAGACAGTGTGCTAACACTGTAGTAGTGATGTGGGATGAGGCTGGTGGACAGTGTGCTAACACTGTAGTAGTGATGTGGGATGAAGCTGGTAGACAGTGTGCTAACAACACTGTAGTGGTGATGTGGGATAGGACTGGTAGACAGTGTGCTAACACTGTAGTAGTGATGTTGGATGAGGCTGGTAGACAGTGTGCTAACGCTGTAGTAGTGATGTTGGATGAGGCTGGTGGACAGTGTGCTAACGCTGTAGTAGTGATGTGGGATGAAGCTGGTAGACAGTGTGCTAACACTGTAGTAGTGATGTTGGATGAGGCTGGTAGACAGTGTGCTAACACTGTAGTAGTGATGTTGGGTGAGGCTGGCAGACATTGTGCTAACGCTGTAGTAGTGATGTGGGATGAGGCTGGTAGACAGTGCGCTAACGCTGTAGTAGTGATGTTGGATGAGGCTGGTGGACAGTGTGCTAACGCTGTTGTAGTGATGTGGGATGAAGCTGGTAGACAGTGTGCTAACACTGTAGTAGTGATGTGGGATGAGGCTGGTAGACAGTGTGCTAACACTGTATTAGTAATGTGGGATGAGACTGGTAGACAGTGTGCTAACACTGTAGTAGTGATGTGTTATGAGACTGGTAGACAGTGTGCTAACACTGTAGTAGTGATATGGAATGAGGCTGGTAGACAATGTGCTAACGCTGTAGTAGTGATGTAAGATGAGACTGGTAGACAGTGTGCTAACACTGTAGTAGTGATATGGAATGAGGCTGGTAGACAATGTGCTAACGCTGTAGTAGTGATGTGGAATGAGGCTGGTAGACAATGTGCTAACAACACTGTAGTAGTGATGTAGGATGAGGCTGGTAGACAGTGTGCTAACAACACTGTAGTAGTGATGTGTTATGAGGCTGGTAGACAGTGTGCTAACACTGTAGTAGTGATGTTGGATGAGGCTGGTAGACAGTGTGCTAACAACACTGTAGTAGTGATGTGGGATGAAGCTGGTAGACAGTGTGCTAACAACACTGTAGTAGGGAAGTTGAATGAGGCTGGTAGACAGTGTGCTAACACTGTAGTAGTGATGTGGGATGAAGCTGGTAGACAGTGTGCTAACAACACTGTAGTGGTGATGTGGGATAGGACTGGTAGACAGTGTGCTAACACTGTAGTAGTGATGTTGGATGAGGCTGGTGGACAGTGTGCTAACGCTGTAGTAGTGATGTGGGATGAAGCTGGTAGACAGTGTGCTAACACTGTAGTAGTGATGTTGGATGAGGCTGGTAGACAGTGTGCTAACACTGTTGTAGTGATGTTGGATGAGGCTGGTGGACAGTGTGCTAACGCTGTAGTAGTGATGTGGGATGAAGCTGGTAGACAGTGTGCTAACACTGTAGTAGTGATGTTGGATGAGGCTGGTAGACAGTGTGCTAACACTGTAGTAGTGATGTTGGGTGAGGCTGGCAGACATTGTGCTAACGCTGTAGTAGTGATGTTGGATGAGGCTGGTGGACAGTGTGCTAACGCTGTAGTAGTGATGTGGGATGAAGCTGGTAGACAGTGTGCTAACACTGTAGTAGTGATGTGGGATGAGGCTGGTAGACAGTGTGCTAACACTGTAGTAGTAATGTGGGATGAGACTGTAGACACTGTGCTAACACTGTAGTAGTGATGTGTTATGAGACTGGTAGACAGTGTGCTAACACTGTAGTAGTGATATGGAATGAGGCTGGTAGACAATGTGCTAACACTGTAGTAGTGATGTGGGATGAGACTGGTAGACAGTGTGCTAACACTGTAGTAGTGATGTGTTATGAGACTGGTAGACAGTGTGCTAACACTGTAGTAGTGATGTGGGATGAAGCTGGTAGACAGTGTGCTAACACTGTAGTAGTGATGTGGGATAGGGCTGGTAGACAGTGTGCTAACACTGTAGTAGTGATGTTGGATGAGGCTGGTAGACAGTGTGCTAACACTGTAGTAGTGATGTGGGATGAAGCTGGTAGACAGTGTGATAACAACACTGTAGTAGTGATGTGAGATGAGGCTGGTAGACAGTGTGCTAACACTGTAGTAGTGATGTTGGATGAGGCTGGTAGACAGTGTGCTAACACTGTAGTAGTGATGTGGGATGAAGCTGGTAGACAGTGTGATAACAACACTGTAGTAGTGATGTGAGATGAGGCTGGTAGACAGTGTGCTAACACTGTAGTAGTGATGTGTTATGAGACTGGTAGACAGTGTGCTAACGCTGTAGTAGTGATATGGAATGAGGCTGGTAGACAGTGTGCTAATACTTCAGTAGTGATGTTAGATGAGGCCCATAGCCAGAATGCAGTCTGGAGATAAATAAATACAGAACAATCCTGGAGAAAGAAAAGCTGTTGGAGGCTGTACAAGACTTGAGACCTTCCAGCAAGACGATGACCCTAAACATACAGCCAGAGCTGCAGTGGAGCTGTATTGGTTGAGATCAGAGAATATTCATGTGTTAGAATGATCCAGTTAAAGTCCTAAAGACCTAAATCTCATTGATCTTCTGTGGAAAGACATGAAAACTGCTGTTCACAGACGCTCTCCATCCAACCTGTCTGATCTTCAGCTGTTTTATAAAGAAGAATGGAGTAGAATCTCAGTCTCTAGATGATCAAAGCTGATAGAGACAGACCCTAAAAGACCTGCAGCTTTAATTGTAGCGAAAGGTGGCTCTACTAAGTGTTTATACAAGGGAGCTGAATACTTTTGCATGTGGACCTTTTCAGATTATTATTTGATAAAAAAAAAATGTTTATAATTTTTTTTTTCCACTTCACAAGTTCACAATGCTACTTTGTGTTGGGCTATCACTTAAAATCTCAATAAAATAAATGTAAGGTTGTGATTGTTAGGTGGCAAAATGTGTAAAAGGTTAATGGGTATGAATACTTTTGCAAACCACATCTCCTTCTCTCTCTCTCTCTCTCTCTCTCTCTCTCTCTCTCTCCTGCTGCTACTGGGTCTGACTGGCTCCCCTCCCCCTCCGCCGGGTTTGTCTATGCTGAGATGACGTCATCTCGGATGTGCTAGCACAGCTCTTAGTGAGAGAGAGAGAGAGAGAGAGAGAGAGAGAGAATAAAGAGAGAGAGAGAGAGGTGGGACATCCCAACTCCAGTGACTCACTGGACCACTGCAGCTTCATTCACACACAGCACCTGTCCCAATTCAACACACTCATACATCCTAATGTGTGTGTGAGTGTGTGTATGAGAAAAAGAGAGAGTGAGACAGAGAGAAATAATCATTCTTGGGGTGTGCCATATCTTATTGTATGCAATAATAACATTTAATTGTCATTTTGTTGCAGTAGTGTATTCTTGAAGTATTTTATTTATTCAGTGTTTTTGTCATATCGCCAAAAGTATCGTTATCGTGAAAATACCATGAAATATTTAGATATTATTTTAGGCAATATCACCCACCTCTAGTTTATATGTTGCGGGACAGAGTTGGTGTAGTGTAGTGGCCAGGGCATCATACTCACTCCAGTCTGAAACTGGTGCTGAAGAGAGGAGTCAAATCCATCCATCCAGATCTTTACATACCTGGTTGTATGTTTTATTTGCTGGATGACTGGAGTGAGGTGGATACCCCTTCTAATTCAATGTAAATCTAATTAACTGATCCTGTTCAACAAAAGTAACCCTTAAGGCTTTTTTTTTACACCTGTAGTTGTGAAAGTTTCTATGGTCTGCATCAGTTGATGAGTTTGTTTATTTGGAGCGTTTCTCCCTCTGTTTGGTTGGGTTTCACACGAGCTTAAACTTAAACGCAGCAAAATACGCACCAATAAATCACGAGAGCACACTCCTCTGATTGGTCAGAGCTGTCTGGCATGGGAGCAAGAAAGTAAATAAAGTGATCCAGCGGTCTAAAGCGCTGCCACTATGAGCGGGAGGTTGCAGGTTCGAACCCCCGCTCATGCAGCTTTGCCATCAGCTGCCGGCGCTCAGAGGGAGCACAATTGGCTCTGCTCCCTCCGGGTGGGTAGATGGCGCTCTCTCCCATCACGCTTAAGGTGGCGCAGGGCGGCACAAGGCGTCTGTGAGCGGATGAATCTGAACCTAGCCGCTGTGCTTTCCTCTGAGCACGCTAGCTACTCAGGCAATGATTAATCAGCAGAAGCTCGAAAAAAGGGGTGATTGACTTCACACGTGTCGGAGGAGGCGTGTGCTCGTCCGCATCCTCCAAGAGTCGCAGGTGCCACCAGTGATGGGGACGCACAAAGGGGTGGGACAATTGGATATCCAAATTGGGAGAAAATGGGGAAAAATATAATAATAAAGTTTCAGTGTGTATATTTGTATATTTGTGCAGTGTGAAGCTGCTTTAACACAGAACTCTAAAAATGTGCCGCTGTGCTTTTAAACACAGTGTTTTTTATGGGATGTGTGGCGCAGATCTACACGTAGTAAACAGAGAGTTGCACAGTGGATAACACCACTGCATGCCAGTGAGCTACCATATCAAGTGGGAGACTGCGGTTCAATTCCCAATCTGGGTGACTATACTGCTTTACACTCACACTGAGTCCATGGGCAAGACTCTTAACAGTACATTGGCCGTCCTCTGTAATAGGAAATGATTATAAATGTAATTGTATAGTGAGGCAGAGTGATTTATGATTATGAATACTGAGTTATGTTAGCATAGTAAAGAATATTAAGGTATGGCAAGGTATAGTATAACAAACCTCTTCCCAAAAAAGGCTAATTACATAACCAAGGAGACTCTAACCCCCAGCTTATATTCCATAAATGTAACATCACAAATAATACTGTATGAACAAAATATATATTCACACTCAAAACTATTTATAACTCAATTTATAGGAAAATAATAAAAATTAAAAAGGACTGAACTCACCTGCTGAATAGTTAAAGTTCTTTAAAGTGTTGATTCACAGGAGTAGAAGTTGACCAGTCTGAATCCATGCAGAGTGATTACCTGTGATTCATCTTCATCCTCAGCACGCATGAGACAGACCAATACAGCAGGAAACTGGGCTCCAAGAATCTCCGTTTTACTGTCCACAGTCCATCCAAACTCAAGACAAGAGAGTAGTACACAAAACATCATCTACAAATAAAAAACAACATTAATATCACACCAAAGCACATAGTTTATCTGTATAAACACATTCATTCGTTTATTCTGTTCTACTTACACTTATGTTTCCCAAAAGATGGACAAAATATTCAAACATCCACAATAACAGCAAACAAACTGTTTGTAACAGACTGTACCTTAACAACGACCACTGCTTATCCTAAGACGTGAGCTTGGACTGAAGGTAGCCCTGTGATGATAAGAGAATAACATTAGACCAAAATCTATGTGACCAGGAGTCATTTTGTTTAATTTAAGTGAGTAAAGAAGAAAAATGAACTTAAACCTGCTGTACTTAAAATGACCTCTAAATCTATGCAACCATGAGACATGATTAAAACAGTGAGGTACACTGAGGTAAAGTGAAGTATGGTGAAGTATAGTGAGGTATGGTGTGGTGAGGTACAGTGAGATATGGTTAAGTACAGTGTGTGAGGTATGGTGAAGTATAGTGAGGTATGGTTAAGTATGGTGTGGTGAGGTATAGTGAGGTATGGTGAAGTATAGTGAGGTATGGTTAAGTATGGTGTGGTGAGGTATAGTGAGGTATGGTGAAGTATAGTGAGGTATGGTTAAGTATGGTGTGGTGAGGTTTGGTGAGGTATGGTAAAGTATAGTGAGGTATGGTGAAGTATAGTGAGGTATGGTTAAGTATGGTGTGGTGAGGTTTGGTGAGGTATGGTAAAGTATAGTGAGGTATGGTGAAGTATAGTGAGGTATGGTTAAGTATGGTGTGCTGAGGTATAGTGAGGGACGGTTAAGTATAGAGTGGTGAAGCATGGTGAAGTATAGTGAAGTATTGTTAAGTATAGTGTTGTGAAGTATAGTGAGCTATGGTGAAGGATAGTGAGGTATGGTTAAGTATGGTGTGCTGAGATATAGTGAGGTATGGTTTAGTATAGTGTGGTGAGGTATAGTGAGGAATGGTGAGGTATAGTGAGTTATATTGAGATATAGTAAGGTGTTCTGAGGTATAGTAAAGTAAAGTGAGTTATGGTTAAGTATGGTGTGCTGAGGTATAGTGGGGTATGGTTAAGTGTGATGTGCTGAGGTATAGTGAAGTGAGTTGAAGTATAGTGAAGTATACTGAGGTATAGTGAAGTGAGTTGAAGTATAGTGAAGTATACTGAGGTATAGTGAAGTGAGGTGAAGTATAGTGAAGTATACTGAGGTATTGTGAAGTGAGGTGAAGTATAGTGAAGTATACTGAGGTATAGTGAAGTGAGGTGAAGTATAGTGAAGTATACTGAGGTATAGTGAAGTGAGGTGAAGTATAGTGAAGTATAGTGAAGTATAGTGAAGTATAGTGAAGTATACTGAGGTATTGTGAAGTGAGGTGAAGTATAGTGAAGTGAGGTGAAGTATAGTGAAGTATACTGAGGTATAGTGAGGTAAGGTGAAGTATAGTGAGGTATGGTTAAGTATGGTGAGGTATAGTGAGGTGTGGTGAGGTAGCTGCTGTCCACTCTCAGCTGTCTCTCAGGTGACAAACATTTCTCTCTTTCTCTCTCTGCTGTGTGACTGTGCTGTAGTTTTAAGGTCTATAGGATCTGCAGGAGTGTGTGTCTCTGTGTGTGTGTGTCTGTGTGTGTGTATGTGTGTGTGTGTGTGTGTGTGTGTGTGTGTGTGTGTAGCATGGTGCTGAGGAGCCAGAGAGGGAGCAACTGGGATGCGTTGCCACGACGACCAAATTCAGCAAGCCGCCCACCAGCCTGAGAGACTGTGTGTGTGTGAGTGTGTGAGTGTGAGCTCAGCTGTGATTGGTCACACCCCTCCTGTCTTTGTATGAGGTGAAGCATTCTGGGTAAACTGTCACAGCCTGAGGGGAGGGGCATATCTCTCTCTGTCTTGCTTTCTTTCCCTCTCTTTTTATATCACTCTCTTTCTATCACTCTCTCTCTACTCATATCACACACTCTATCACTCTCTCAATCTCTCCATATATATATATGGATATATCTACCTATCTAGATATGTATATTACTCTCTTTGTATATCTTTCTTTCTCTCTTTATCTCATTTTTTCACTTTTATATGTATCTATCCCTTTTTATATATAAGTTTTTGATACTCCCTCTCTTTCTTCCTATCCCCTTCTCTTATTATCTTTCCATCTCTTTTTTATCCCACTCTCTCTCTCTCTCTCTCTCTCTCTCTCTCTCTCTCTCTCTCTCTCTCTCTCTCTCTGTCTCTGTCTCTCGCTCCCCTTCTCCCCCGCCCTCTTACTAAAGTAAAAGCAATAAAACCGGTGATGCTGAAGCGTGTGAGGGTGTGTGTGAGTGTGTGTGTGCGTTGCGGCTGCTGCGCTATGGTTGTGCTCTGACCCGCAGACACGCCGCTGTAGGCTCTGCTGTGGACGTGTGTGTGTGTGTGTGTGTCATCACTCCAGGATCACCTACACACTCACCTTTACGCTATACACACACTCACACACAGCACACACATGAAGGCGTGGTGGACATTAAAGGACCATCGTTAAGCTCTTTTACACACACACACACACACACACACACACACACACACACACACTCAGCTGCTTCGTGTGGATGATGTCATTCTGCATCCTGCAGTGCTGGCGGCACACGTTCTCCCACGCTGCTCTGAGGTCAGTTCTGTAGGTTCTGGAGTAAATGGTGAGGCTGGTGCATGTGTTACGTTCCTGTTGGTTTTAATGGTTCTGCTGGTGTTAATGGGTCCTGCATGGTTGTGATGGTAGACCAGTAGCTATGCTACTGAGATTTATTACACTCGGGATGTCCCGATCTGGTCCAGCGCATCAGAATCAGGGCAGATTCTGGCTTTTTTAGCACGATCCTTTGTTTTTGCTGCTGTACTATAGAGATTGACTGCATCTTAATTGCATCCTAATTGCAATAAACATTATTGATGTGTTAAAGACACTCGGATAAAAACCAAACTGTGATGTTTAAGACAAAAACTTGGTCAGATCATCTCCAGAACATCAGGCAGGTCTTGTGGGGTGTTCCTGGTATGCAGTGGTCAGTATCCACCAATAGTAGCAGGGTCATGGGCGCCCAGTGCTCATGCTTCAGTGGGTCAGGTCTGTTTTGGCTGCACAAACACTTATACTATAAAAGAATATACTATATACTGCACCTTACCTTAATAGTTCAGGTTTGGTAGGTTAGTTCACTAAATATTAGTGTATTAACTTGTTTTGTATTTACAGAAAGTGATTAAGTGTTAAGATTTTTGCTTTTATTAACACCGAACTTACATATCGTTGTCTGACACTTTTTTTCAAATATTGTTCCAGTAGCTCCTCCCTCTCCATTTTTTATTGTACTACAACAGTGTGCATCATGACAAGAATCAAATACTGACCGGTCTGTCACTCTGGTCTGGTCTGATCCAAGAATCGCTGGTCTGTAATTCCAGGTTGTGCTTCTCCATCAGCAGCCGGAGTCCGAGAGAGTACTGAGCTCTGGCTACCTGGTAATGGGTTCCTAATGCTGTTGGGTAATTGGCCTTCCAAGCTGGGGAGAAAATTGGATTAAAAATGAAAAAATAAATTAAAATAAATACAATTTTATTAAAAAAAATCTGAGTGTACTATGTTTTCACATTTTTATATACACTACATACTTCATACTCAACAACTAATTAGTATACAGGGGTTGGACATTGAAACTGAAACACCTGTCATTTTAGTGTTTGAGGCTATTGGAGCAGCCTGGTGGCTAATCTTTATGAATTACACATTGCACCAGTAAGAGCAGAGTGTGAAGGTTCAATTAGCAGGGTAAGAGCACAGTTCTGCACTAAATATTGCAATGCACACAACATTATGGGAGACATACCAGAGTTCAAAAGAGGACAAATTGTTGGTGCACGTCTTGCTGGAGCATCTGTGACCAAGACAGCAAGTCTTTGTGATGTATCAAGAGCCACGGTATCCAGGGTAATGTCAGCATACCACCAAGAAGGACGAACCACATCCAACAGGATTAACTGTGGACGCTGTAAGAGGAAGCTGTCTGAAAGGGATGTTCGGGTGCCAAACCGAATTGTATCCAAAAAACATAAAACCACGGCTGCCCTAATCACGCAGAATTCAATGTGCACCTCAACTCTCCTGTTTCCACCAGAACTGTCTGTCGGGACATTAAATTATTGTGCTCTAAAACCAGGTGTTTCAGTTTCATTATCCAACACCTGTAACTTATAAGTACGCAATTGAGAAGTGTTCTCTCTAGAGCTATAACACCTGATACTGCTACAGGAAATTAATCATGGGTGTGGTTCATTTTGGGCGTAACATGAAATAAACCAATCAGTGTGTCACTTGCTCATCATTCCCTTTAAGAGTCCGGTGAGCTCTGACTTTGGCGGATTGCTATTTTAACGGTGCAGCTACCTGGACGTGTCAAAGGAAACTGAGCTGTTATTTTATTTACTATTCTGTTTATTGTTGATGTAAAAGTTGGGTTTGTGCTGCTGTGTGTTCATGTGTGTGTAATAAGTGGGGGTGTACGCTCGGCTTGGTGTGCCTGTGTTACCGAGATAGTGATGAACGTCTGACTGTTGGCGTCTGTCTAGGTTGTATTCAGTCAGTGGAGCTCCTGTGTTTTCTGTTACCAAGATAAACAAAAAAAAAACTCCAGAAATTTACCTGAACACACCTCATTTCCAGAACACCACGCCCATCAGTGTAGCTCTGTTGCTATTTAAACGATGGAGGCCGAAGACATGAAAATAGACTCTTGGCGAGGTGTAAGATAGCAATGAACATTATGACGTGCCATAATGGTGTAAAATAGGTACACCAACCTTGTTGTAGCGATGTGGGGATTAACGAGGTATTATAAATAAGCCTGGTTCACCATCATTCTAACACCATGGCTGCTATGTTGGATATTTCCATTAGCAGGTGTGCTAATTCTGCAGTAGCCATGTTTGACAAGACCGATAGCTGCCGATAAAAATCCTACAACTGGTACAGATGAGACCCTGTACACTCAGTGGTGCTGATTTAGCGATACAGCAAATGGAAAATGAAGCTCTGACTGTCGATATTCACCAGATTTTACTGGGATAAACTGTCCAGTTATAAGTAAGTAACTAAGACATAACCTTTCTTGTCCTTAACCTCGACTCTCTGGGGTCACACACACACACACACACACACACACACTGATATGATCAGTCCTGTATCAGCGTTCTGTGCTATGAGCTAACTGTGTTAATAATCCCATTTAACCGTTATCAGCTCTGCCGGATCTCTCAGGTGTTCTGGACCGCAGCTCTGTGTCTGTTCTGATCCATATTAGTCTGATCTCTGTAATTCTGTAGAGCCGTTATTAAATCCAGTCTGCAGTCGGGTGATTTAATAGCGCTGGATTGAGTTTTACTGCACTCTGTGTTTCTGTACTAATCTAATATCAGTGTGTGTTTTGGGGGGGTGATATTGACATGTGCGCTGTAGCTGAATATGCTGAATCATCAGTCGTCTAAGGTCACAACCAAACCCAACACACACATCAGTCCACTGACATGCCAAAAGTCATGGGACATGTTTTGTGTGCATTAACTTATACCATGTCCCTTAAACGCTTGAATATGTGGGCGGGGTCTCCTGTACTGACGGTTCTGAGCTTCAGAGCTGAGTCGTTTCTCTTGGATAGGATGATCTAGTGTTAGTTTATCCTCTATTAAATGGTAAAAGCAGTAGGGGTGTAACGGTACGTTTTTTTTTTAGGAATCGTCACGGTACAGGGGTCACGGTTCAGTTCGTGTAAAAGCATGAAGATTGCACGGTACACAGGCAGTCTATAGGCGACTTGTGGATCCAATGAACGCAATGCAAAACTAATGTTCACAGGAGTTTCAGGCTGGAGTACACAAACAGAGAGCGCACGCAGAATTGCAGATAATTCAAAGTGTCCACACACCGTCTCTGCACTGACATTGCACCCTGCCATAGAAAACTAATGGTCGCATGTCACTTCCCAGTGTGAACGCAGGGTTAGGCGCTCGTACTGTCTCTCACTCGCTCTCTCTCTCTATGAGGTATTATAATACAATACAAATGATCTAGTCTGCCAGACTTAAACCACACTACACTATTATTACTGTCCCTCTCACAATAATACTGGGAAATACCAGCATAAAAAAATCATGATTTTTAATTCAAGTGATAGCACCATTAATATGATTTAACATTGACAATCTAAAGCACCATAATCATGCTCACCATTTGTTTGTTTGTTCCAGCCTCTCATAATGACAAGAGGAGGGAACCCTGGTTTCAAGTGTTTAGTAAAACAGCTCGAGCCCCGTTACAACATTCCATCCCAAAAAAAAAACAACCATGGGGTTTATACCGAGGTGTGAACCGAACCATGAATTTTCTGTATTGTTACTAAGGATGGGCGATATGGTCCTAATATAATATCAAGATATTTTGTGGTATTTTGTTGTGATAACGATACTCTTGGCGATATGACAAGACATTGAATTTAAAAAAAAAATCTTCTAGAACATACTACTGCACCAAAATTAAAATTGAATTGTATTATTGCATACGATATGATATGGCACACCCCTAACTGAGATATTAAAAAATACAAGAATTTTATCAGATTTGTAACAGAACTCAATGATCCAGAAATCATGATACTAATAATAATGCAATCCAAATATATTCATATATTCAGGATTAAAGTAAAATAAATGGTACTAGACAGATATAATCTAAAGTCTCTAGTAGATATATAATGGGGAAATAGTGTAAATTTTTCTTTTGCTAAAAACATAAAAAAGTTGTACCCTGATGTGATAATTTGGGGTGGGTGATATGGCACCATATTTCAGAGTATAATTCTAAAATGCTGGCGATATTATTGCGTACGATACAATATGGGACCCCCCCTAACTGTTACACCCCTAAAGAGCAGACATACGGGCATCTGGATGTATGGCGTTTTAAATTAAGCTCCTTCAACCACAGATGCAGCCCCCCTTTTCTGGAAAGTGGTGGATATAAGTTAAATGAGCCCAAATTAAACCCAACATTTTTCAGTAAAGAGAGCATTAAAACTGAGCTTTTAAAAAAAAAACAAATAGGTATGCTTGAATGAGCAAAATCTGTTCAGAACAATATTAATTAACATTGCAACACTGAAGAAGAAGAGAAAAAATGATATTTATTACAAGTTCAGGTTGGGCCTCGGGTCGGGTCAGTTTGGGCAGAGAATCTGAGCTCTAAAGCAGACACACTAAAGGAAAATACAACCAGGGGTCTTAATACTGTAATTTTACTGTACTATCTTACTTATTACGTTTTATTATCACTGTGGATGTAACTTATATCAATGGTCCGCTGCTTCAACAGAAGATCTAATACAAATAATGCAAAGCAAACAAACATGTATTGTACTGGTGGAGACAACCAAGGATCTGTGCATGAAGGTACCATGGTGCAATGCTACATTAACTTAAGTGCTGTGCAGTTTCAGCAGGACAATGCTTATACACAAACTGCTGCTCTTTTAAGAGCTTACCCGGAAGACACTGCAGATACTAGACTATGTCCACCTGCTGTATCTCCAGATCTTTCCCTGATTATAGAAAATGTGTGGGATGTGTTTCTATTGGACGCTCTATCAACACTCCTATACCCCACCACACAATCTGCAGCAACTGTGTACAGAGAATATTGGAGTTATTATGGGATGTATTATCACAGGAGGAACATTAGGAACCTCTACCACTCTCTACATGCTAAGATATCTGGCATGTTGCAGCGTTACACAAGCATTACCTACTACTTCTGTATGTGTAGTTTTTTACCCATATCAGCCAAAATTTATAATCATTTATTGTTCCTGCTAACGTTTATCTTCCTTCTGTATAGCATTATAATCCCACACTTCCTTCTGGGTGCAGGTATCTTTCTGCTGATGAGAATATACAGCTCTGTAAAAAAATAAGACAGCACTTAAAATGAAGAGTTTCTTTGATTTTACAAATTGAAAACCGCTGGAATATAATCAAGAGGAAGATAAATGATCGCAAGCCATCAAACCACCAAACTGAACTGCTTGAATTTTTGCACCAGAAGTAAAGCAGCATAAAGTTATCCAAAAGCAGTGTGTAAGACTGGTGGAGGAGGACATGATGCCAAGATGCATGAAAAAATTGATTAAAAAACACCAGGGTTATTCCACCAAATATTGATTTCTGAACTCTTAAAACTTTATGAATATGAACTTGTTTTCTTTGCATTATTTGAGGTCTGAAAGCTCTGCATCTTTTTTGTTATTTCAGCCATTTCTCATTTTCTTTAAATAAATGCTCTAAATGAGAATATTTTTATTTGTAATTTGGGAGAAATGCTGTCTGTAGTTTATAGAATAAAACAACAATGTTCATTTTACTCAAACATAAACCTATAAATAGCAAAATCAGAGAAACTGATTCATAAACTGAAGTGCTTTTCTTTTTCAGAGCTGTGTATTATTATTTTTTAGAACTTGCCTTAATTCCCACCTCTCTCTCTCTCTCTCTCTCTCTCTCTCTCTCTCTCTCTCTCTCTACAGGTGATGTGTCTCCCATCAGCATGTCCCCAATCAGCCAGTCTCAGTTTATTCCGCTGGGAGAAATTCTGTGTTTGGCGATTTCGGCCATGAACTCCGCCCGCAAGCCCGTCACACAGGACGCCCTGATGGAGCACCTCACCACCTGCTTCCCAGGTACACACACACACACACACACACACACACAGTAAATTACCTGAATGCATCAGCATTCTCTAAAAATGTGCACACATTTGCTTATTGTACAAAGATCGTACAGGATTTGAGGTCAAACTAATGCACTAAATAAACTGAACTGTATGTTTTATGGACTCTCTTTATAATGAACGCTATCATCCACTTTAAACTTCACCCATTGGTGACAAACCTTACATTTACATTAATATTTACGGTATTTAGGATATACTCCTACCCAGAGCTACTTACAAAAGCTTCGTTTTTTACTTTGAAAATATGCATTGCTGGTTTGTAGAGACTAGAATCAGAAAGATACAACTATCTTCGATCATGTTTAAACACCTAAGAGCCAATTGTTAGTTTAGAAACTATTTAGCCTTAAGTCTTCAGTCGTTTGAAGACAGTGAGTGACTCTGCTGTTTCACCACTTCTGTGCAGGACAGAGATGAGTCAGTATGTCTCTGTTTTCTGTGGGACTTGAGGCATGGTCTTGGCCATTCCAAAACATTACTTTGGTAGAACGACTTGTGTGCTTAGGGTCGTTGTCTTGCTGAGTGATCCACCTTCTCTTGAGATTCAGTTCATTAACAGAATTTCTAATATTTTACTTAAGAATTCTCTGACATGTTTATCTTTATATTTACTTTAGGGTCTTTATATTTGACTTCTATAGGGTCAATCTGACGATGATTTAGAAAATTCTATAGGGTTCACCCAATTTCGAGCACCACTGTATGTATGAAGTGAAATTTCCAGTTTTATCACACATACAGCTCTGGAAAAGAAAAAAAAATTAAAAATGATGAGTTTATTTAATTTTACCATATTGAAAACTTCTGGAATATAATCAAGAGGAAGATGGATAATCACAGGCCATCAAACCAAACTGAACTGCTTGAATTTTTGCACCAGGAGTGAAGCAGCATAAAGTTATCCAAAAGCAGTGTGTAAGACTGGTGGAGGAGAACACGATGCCAAGATGCATGAAAACTGTGTTTTCAAACCAGGGTTATTTCGGCAAATATTGATTTCTGAACTCTTACAATTTTATGAATATGAACTTGTTTTCTTTGCATTATTTGAGGTCTGAAACCTCGGTATCTGTTTTGTTATTTCAGCCATTTCTCATTTTCTGCAAATAAATGCTCTAAATGAGAATATTTTTATTTTGGAATTTGGGAGAAATTTCTGTCAGGCCCAGATTTGAGAAGTCCTCCTGTAGAGGCTTTTATTTTGAAGAGCGTATGTTTGAGCCTCTGTAGCGTTGGTTAGACGTGTCGAGTGAGGCAGATCGTAACACAGAACTGCGCAACAGTGATTCATGGTGCTGACCGCCCGACCAGCGCTGCTGCGCCTCTTCAGGAATAACAACCCCAGCACAAATCCATAATCAATATTTTGCTGACGAGGGTCTTGTAGCTGGGTGATGTCATCCTGGTGCTGTCCATCATGCTGCACTGTGGGAAGTGCGGAGTAGGCAGAGTTGGCAGGCGGGGAAATGACATCACTGCTTTTATTTTCCTGTTTTTGGACTCAGTCTGGGTGGAAAGTGGGAGGCAGCGTGACGCCTGGGACTGCTTATATTTAGCGAGTGTACACAATTATAATGTACGAGTAAAGAGTTATTCATACTAGGGCTGAACGATATGGCCTAGATTTTTCACATATTTTTAAATATACTAAATATACTATACTATACCATGAATGTCTTTTTCTATTGCGTTTAACTACAATTAAAAATATTTTAATATTGTTAATATCACAGTAGAAAAATCAAGTACCGCCACTACGATCAGGAAATCATCGGTTCGAATCCTGTTTATGCAGCTAGACATCAGCTGCCGGAGCCCGGAGAGAGCACAGTTGGTCTTGCTCTCTCTGGATAGGTACAGTAGATGGCGCTGTCTCTTTCCCCTCATCACTTCTAGGGTGATGTGGATCAGCACAAGGCTGCGTCTGTGAGCTGATGTATCCGAACCGAGTCGCTGCGCTTTCCTCCGAGCGTTAGCGCTGTGACGCTACTCGATAATGCTACAGCATCAGCAGCAGCTCAAAAAGAGGCAGAGTCTGACTTCACATGTATGGAGGAGGCGTGTGCTAGTCTTCACACTACTGGTGTTGGAGCATCACTAGTGATAGGGTCCTAGAGTCCTAATGAGTGGGTTGACTAATTGGCTGTGTAAATTGGGGAGAAAATGGGAAAAAAATATAAATAAATTAATAAAAAAGAAAGAAAAAACAATACAATACAGTACAATACAATAGAATAATCTTTTTCAGCAGTGCTACTTTAATCATGAATATATTTTTTCACCCATTACAAAATGCTGGAGCCAACAAACTGCAGGTTTAAGTTCAATTTTACTCTTGACTCTAATTAATTAAATAAAATAAAACATTAACCAATTATCACACTCATTATCAGTTTACTCAGTTCGCTACCTCCCTACAGACGGGTGATTTTAAAGCTGAAACACACAAATTGTACAAGGCTGGAATAGTACCATTAGCTAAGCTAATTTAACCTTAGCATTTGTTTATTTACCAATGTTTAGCTTGCTAGCAACATATAACTAGAGTACCACTGCTTCAATAAATGTACAATTAGAATTGGCACTGTTTACATACATTTATGATTAAACTAACACTGCAAAGGTACCAAGCTAAATCAGAATAGCACTGCCGAACAGATTTATGATCAGAATTAGAACACTGCAATAATAACATGAGATGAGAATAATAACACTGCAAAAGTAAATGTATATTTAGAATTGCACTGCTAAGGTAAATGTATCGTGATTAGTTGGTATGTCTGCTGGGATATTAAATGCTACATTTTCAATAAACCTTTTTTGTAAGCTTGTAGATAATTGTTTTTTTTATTTAAAAAAATAGATAAACAAGCAGTTAAAGGAGGTTCTATGTTTATGATGTATAAAGCATCATTGTCCTTTTTTTAAATGCAGGATTATCTGGGATTGTCTTTAGATTTAGCAGGCTAGTAGTTTAGCAGTTAGCAGGTTAACTGTGAAATCCTGCAGTGTGGCATCTTCTTAATGGACACTGTGTTTTATATGTCACCATCTGCTGGTTGTTTGCAGTACTGCTTAATTCTGAATACAGGAACTGTCCAGCTCAGTGTGGAGCAGACTTCCTCTGCTATAGAATTATACAGCTTTATACACTTCAGTTTCTGAATCAGTTTCTCTGATTGTGCTATTTAAAGGTTTATGTTTGAGTAAAATGAACATTGTTGTTTTATTCTATAAACTACAGACAACATTTCTCCCAAATTCCAAATAAAAATATTCTCATTTAGAGCATTTATTTACAGAAAATGAGAAATGGCTAAAATAATAAAAAAGATGCAGAGCTTTCAGACCTCAAATAATGCAAAGAAAACAAGTTCATATTCATAAAGTTTTAAGAGTTCAGAAATCAATATTTGTTGGAATAACCCTGGTTTTTAATCAGAGTTTTCATGCATCTTGGCATCATGTTCTCCTCCACCAGTCTTACACACTGCTTTTGGATAACTTTATGCTGCTTTACTCCTGGTGCAAAAATTCAAGCAGTTCAGTTTGGTGGTTTGATGGTTTGTGATCATCCATCTTCCTCTTGATTATATTCCAGAGGTTTTCAAATTAGGTAAAATTAAAGTTATAAAAATGTCCAGAGTTCCTTTGGTGAGTTAGGAAAAGAACAGCGTATATTTACTAAACTTCTGGTTCCTGTAAATTGTTTGCATACACAGCTGTATTGGGACTCCTGCTCATTCCTTGTTTCTTCTCAAATCAAGTGTATTAAAAAGAGTTTTTAACATACTGTACCAGTCAAAAGTTTAACACACCTTTATTTCAGTGGTAATTCATCCAAACTATAAAGAAAAACGTAAAAGTGTAAAACAAAGCAGAATATGTTTTATATTTAACGTTCTTCAAAGTAGCTCCTCTTGCTTAGATAATCAGTTTTGCTGGATTTTCTCAGTCAGCTTTATGAGGTAGAATCACCTGGAATTCAGGCTTTCAGTTAACAGCTGTGCTGAACTCATCAAGAGTTAATTACTTGAATTTCTTGTCTCTTAATAAAGTGTTTGAGAGCATCAGTTAAAGTAAAGTTGTGAAGAGGTAGAGTTACAGGTATACAGTGAATAGCTCTATCTGAGTAATGTTCTAATCCAGATTCTGGCAAGAATTATTTAACTAAGTAAAGAAAAAAATACTTTAAGAAATGAAGGTCAGACAATCCGAAACATTTCAAGAACTTTGAAAGTAGCATCAAGTGCATGAAAAACGTTATGATGAAACTGGCTCTTATCAGGACCGTGCCAGGAAAGGAAGAGCGAGAGTTTCCTCTGTTGATCAGAGTTACCAGCCTCAGAAACCACAAGTTAACAAACAGCTCCCCAGATAAGATCACCTAAATACTTTTTTTTAAGTTACTACATGATTCCTTATGTGTTCCTTCATAATCTGAATTAATTTACTATTAATTTACTATGTAGGGAAAAAAAACATTAAATGAGAAGGTGTGTCCAAACCCCTGAGACCTATAGTATGTAAGTATTTGATGGTTATATAGGGGTGTAGTAAGTATCTGTCCATAACATTAGGACCATGTGTGCAGAAGGATTCCCCACCCCAGCAGAGACACAGCCAATGAGCATTCAGAATATACAGCTCGGCTCACAGAAACAGACCAATCATAGCACAGAGTGTGCAGACCTGACTGTGAGGAGTGCTGTGATTCGTCCTCACAGAGAGGAAGACGACAAAAAAAAAAACAAGAAAAAAGGCCAAGTCTCTACGGTTGCGTCATGTTGTTATGGCAACTGCTGGGGTATGATGTAATGGCGGGCAACACTTAACCCAGACTAGCTTATCTTCCTGCTTTATCCACGCCTGTGAGTGTGTATGTGTGTGTGTATATATGTATATATGTGTGCGAGTGTGTATAGCACGCATGTGTGTGTGTGTGTGTGTGTGTGTGTAGTAAAGCTGATTGAGGTAATATAAGGACCGGAGTGATGAGAGGACACAGTGTTCCCATGGTCTGTTTGGGTCATGTGATTGCCAGACTCTTGGATGTGATTGGTTGCTGTGCTGATGACCTTATCCTTTCCTGGGGCTGCACTTCAGGATACTTTCAAAGTTCTTGAGATTCTTCTTTTTGGATAGACTGATCTTCATTTCTTCTTAAAGTATTTTTTTCTTTATTTAGTTGAGTAGTTGTTGCTTCTCATAACCTGGATTAGAACATTACTCAAATATTCACTATTCACTGTATACCTGTAACTCTACCTCTTCACTACTTTACTTTAACTGATGCTCTCAAACACTTTAAGAGACAATAGCACAGCTGTTAACTGAAAGCCATTAGAAGATGTCAAAGCTGTCATCTAAGCAAGAGGTGCTACTTTGAAGAATGTAAAATATAAAACATATTCTGGTTTGTTTAACATTTCTTTGCTTACTAAATAATTATTCATATTTTTTTCATAGTTTGGATGACTTTAGTATTAATCTACAATGTAGATTTTTTTTTAAAATAATAGAAAAACTACTGAATTCCAGGTGTGTCCAAACTTTTGACTGGTACATTACATAATATAAGTATAGCATGTCATATCAGTATAATACAGCTCTGTTTAAAAAAAAAAAAAAACAATCACTTAAAAAATATGTTTCCTTGATTTTACCAAATTGAAAACCTCTGAATATAAGTTATCCAAAAGCAGTGTGCAAGACTGGTGGAGATGCCAAAATGCATAAAAATAATATAACCAGGGTTATTCCACCAAATACTGATTTCTGAACTCTTAAAAGTTTATGAATATGCATTTTTTAATGCAGTTTTCTTTGCATTATTTGAGGTCTGAAAGCTCTGACTCAGAAACTGAAGTGGTCTCTTATTTCTTTCCGAAGCTGTATATTATTAGAAAAATACAATGAATTATTAGAATATATTTATATAGAAGTAGTATATAATGCAACATGCCAGACAACATCTTACGAGTCATAGAGGTTCTTGAAACAGCAAAGTAAAGACCAAAGATAAAATCGCTTAAAACAAGTCAAATGCAATTAATCTCTTAGAAGTACTTTAATAATCTCAAAATTATAAATATTAGACATTAAGGCTACATTTACAATACATTTCTCACATATTTTACTGTATATTATATGAAACATTCACATACACTATATGTCTATATTTTTTTGGGCACCCAGGCATGGACTGGGGGGTATAAAAGAGATGAGTTGTTTGGAGGGTAATGATCATCCAAAACCTTGACCTCACTCATGCTCTTGCAGTCAAATTCTCACTGCATTATTTGGAAATTTAGTAGGATTTTGTAAAATTTATTAGAAAGCTTTTCCTGGACAGTAGAGACAGTAATTATTGTATATTATTTATCAAGCTGGGTACCATTTATGGCTCTAAACACTTTGTACTCACTGTTTTCTAAACTAATCTTCACTAATCTTCACTACTTTACTACTACTTTTGTTTTTGGAGCTTGTTGACGGTCGCCATCCTTGGCGCTAACGCTGTACCAGGGTTGGCGGCAGGTTCCGCTTAGTGCACTGGTCCAACCGGTCCATTTAAACCCCTATAACTTATCATAATAACCCAGGCAGCAGCCGAAACATTGAGAAGGGACTTCACAGACGCTTGCTGTCTCTCGCATGAGCTAATCTTGTGAGGGAGGACCAATTTAGTCAGACTAGCGCTGCCAGTTTTAGAGCCATTATCAGATTTAGGGGCTTAGAGACCCAATGATGAAAGATGAGGTAATGCTTGGTCCACTCTGATTGGTGGATATACCCGTGGTTGTGGATATCAGCAAGGGAAGCATTGATTTTGATTGGCCTTTGGTGGTTGTTTGTTTAATTACACCTACTCCTGGCTAATCCTACTTCTGGCAACATGAATGCCTTTGGCAACACCAAACCCACGCTATAATGCTAACCTCAACATGAACCCTCTAATCCTTTTCCTCCTCATTTTTATTCTTCCTTTTCTGCTCAGTGTTTCAGAAATGCCATTATTTATTATTATTATTTTTTAGAAGCAAAGTACATAATTAGCAGTCAATTTTGCTAAATGCACTGTTAGCACTGTTAGCACTGTTAGTGGAAGTGATTTTCAGGGTTTTTATAGTGTAATCCTGGTGTGAACGCACACTGATGACCCTTCTTTACCTTTCTTCCCTCAGGTGTACCCACACCGAGTCCGGAGATCCTGCGGCACACGCTCAACATGCTGGTTCGGGAGCGGAAGATCTACCCCACACCTGAGGGCTACTGCATTGTCACGCCCCAGACCTACTTCATCACCCCCTCCCTCATCCGCACCAACAGCAAATGGTACCACCTAGACGATCGGCACCAGGACCGGCAGCAGCAGTCACAACAACAGCAGCAGCAGCAGCAGCAACAACAACAGCAACAGCAGCAGCAACAACAGCAACAGTCGCAGCAGCAGCAGCAGCAGTGTACGTCCCCCCAGTCCGGCACAATCACCCCTTCGACCTCTGGTTGCGTGCGGGAAAGGCTAAACCACAAGAACCACTGCGACTCGTACAACTCTTACCGTGACGAGGTGCCAAGCAATCACACTACTCTTCAGAGGAAGTCCCCAAAGGAACCTAAAGGAGATCCCCCCTCATACCCCCAGCCCCCGCCCCCTCCGCCGACCACACAACACCCGCCCGATCCAGACAAGAGCAGGAGTAACCCCTCCTTCGCTTACAAGACAGACACTCTGACCAAGAAGAAAGAGGGGAGCACCGGGGGCAGCAGCGAGAGGCAATCCAAGAAGTTTGGGCTAAAGCTTTTCCGACTCAGCTTCAGGAAAGACAAGACAAAGCAATTGGCGACCTTCTCTGCTCAGTTTCCACCAGAAGAGTGGCCTCTTCGGGATGAGGACACACCCTCCTCCACGGCTATTCCCCGTGAGGTGGAGATGGAGATCATCCGGCGAATCAACCCGGACCTTACGGTGGAGAACGTGGCGCGTCACACAGCTGTGATGAAACGATTGGAGGAGGAACGTGCTCAGCGCTGCAAAGCGAATTCATCTGCACAGCACAGCGCCCGCAGCCGCCGCAGCCGTGGCCACCGCCGCGTCCCGCACGGCAAATCGAGATCCCACAGCAAGACCCGCCAAACCTCTCGAGGAGACCCATCCGAAGGATCGAACTTGGACCTGGCCGCTGCAGTGGGCCTTGAGAGGGACTATCGCTTCTTTAGCCACTCTCTGGTGCGCTCTCCTAGGGAGGGAATGTACACAGTGGAACGCAGGAGTGGTGCTGCTTACCTTGTCCACAGCAACCCTAATATTGCAGAGTCGTATTTTCCTGTTACGCCTGAATGGGACGTCTCGGGGGAGCTTGCAAAAAGACGGACGGAGATGCCCTTCCCAGAGCCTTCACGTGGTACCTCGCATTCCAGGGTGCACCGAAGCCACAGCCACACGCAGGACCGCAAGTCTCGCACTGAGCGGCCAGATAAGGCCAAGGAAAGGTCGAGATCCATGGACAACTCCAAGGGTCCGCTGGGAGGCGGAAGCTCAACTCTAGGCACTCCAGAGGACTACGACCGCAGTCCGGACCATCGCAGTCGATACTACACTGACGATGGGACACTCAGAGCCTCCTCGCAGAAAACATCACACTATTCGCGCATCATGTTCTCCGCTGCTAAGTTCAGCTCTGAGATGTCTGTGCCTGACATGGGCAAGATGAGCCTGGACACGATTCCTCTGGAACGGAACAAGAGCAGGGACAGTTTGCCGGCCTACAGTGATTTGAAGGCCCTGTCGCCCAAGCCGCTTGCGGACGACTACTTCCAGTGCAATACGTCGAACGAAACAATCTTAACCGCCCCGTTGCCGCTGGCCAAATCCGATCACGACACTTTAACGCCGTCAGACGGGATCCGTAAGGGATCACCGGCTGACAGGCAGACGCCGCACCTCACCTCCCCACACCCTATGGAATACAAAGAGGACAGCTCCACCAAGGGCCACAACGGCTCGGGTAAACCAACGCCCAGCCAAACGCCAGAGCCCATGTCCAACGGACGTTTGATACAGCATCAACACAACGCCGACCCAGGGGGTGGGGGAGGGGGCAGTGTGGGTACTGGTGGCAGTGGATTGGTGGTGGATAAGAGGAAAGAGATTTTCAGTAAAGACACTTTGTTCAAGCCACCACACAATGTTTTGACTATGAGTTATGTGGACAGTGGCTACTCAAAATCAGGCACGTTGCGAAAGACCCCTCACATGAAATCGTCTGAGGTGCTTGACACCCTCGAGCCACAACCGCCACCGCCTAACTCTGCCCCGTCACCCGCATCCGCCCCGCCCCCCACAGGGTCAGAGCAGGGTGCCCCCTCTGCCTCGGAGGCTACGTTCGACTACTACAACGTGTCGGACGACGACGATGAGGAAGAGGTGGAGGATTCTTCACATAAAGAGGCAGCGCCGGCGGAAGGGAAGGTGCGGGCTGGGGGTGGCGAGGGTGGTGGTGTGGTAGGCGGTGGGGTTGGGGGTGGCACCATGCAGTGGTTGCTGGAACGAGAGAAGGAGCGTGATCTACAGAGGAAATTTGAAACCAACCTGACTCTGCTGAGCCCCAAGGAGAACGAGAACACCAGCAGCCAGAAGTCGGCGCACTCGGCACGGCTGGACAGCATGGACAGCAGCAGCGTGACTGTAGACAGTGGCTTTAATTCCCCACGGTAAGCTCAAATACTGCACCACGCAGCGTGTGATGCAGCGGCATTGCAGAAAGAAAAAAAAAATCTTTAATCATGACATTATTTATCTCGACAAGCGATTAATCAGGAAATTCTCCATCTTGTTTATTTCTGTTTTCTGCAATTTATTCAGTAATAATAGCTGTTTTTTCTGCAATGGAAAATAAATCAACCCACCAATGGATTAGGAATTGCACTCTTTGGTGTATGGTTACGCATCCCACGTTTTAGCGATTATTAAGAAATCTTAAGGTCACACAGCAGATTGGGTACAACAGATTACGGTGCTGGTGATTCTGTATCTACTGTAACTGTAGATTAATTACAGAGCAGTATGGGTACAACAGATTACGGTGCTGGTGATTCTGTATCTACTGTAACTGTAGATTAATTACAGAGCAGTATGGGTACAACAGATTACAGTGCTGGTGATTCTGTATCTACTGTAACTGTAGATTAACCATATTTATAAGAAGAAATAAAAGGAATCCTAGGGTATTTTGTTATACATATTCTGCTACAGGACAAACCTGCACTTGAAGGGACTCGCATTTCAGCAGGAAGGCAGAGTTTGGCACAACACCTTAAAAAGGCAACTTGCTGAACTGACAGCATCCTTCAAAACAATCAGTTTAAAGTATAGGGAGACTCTGCCCATGTAGGTGGTGACTGTATAGAGGTATAAAGCCCCCAGAAACTAAGATGAATGCACGAATTCACAGCAACGCTATAGAATTATCCTTTAAGAGAAGCAGGATAAGCTCATAAAAAATACATATAGAACATTTAAATATATAGAACCTTTTAAAAATTACAGATGTATGTATGTAATGTGATGTATGTACAGATTGTATGTGAATGCTGGGTATAAAAGTGCATGTGTTATGTTGGCAGCTAGCACCATGGTACAACATTAGCCTTGTAGCTAGTCCAAAAAGTCAACATTCTGCAGTGTGTAGTATGGATTCTCCCTATATACCATAGACAAGGTCATGAACTGGCATAGACAGCCTGTGATTGGGTGTCCTGAGCTGTGTGTGTGTGTGTGTGTGTGTGTTCTTTATGAGTGAGAGGACTTGCCTCGGCTGCTATAAATAGCCTCCCCGGGTGTGTATGACTCACTCTGAGCGAGTGTGTGTACGGTGCAGCGCTCCCCGAACGTCTTTTACTGGAGAAATCAGAGCGAGAGATTACCTCCAGCTGCAGGTTTCAGTCACTGCAGGTTTAGATCAGATCCTGATCTACTGGACTGTGGTTCTGAACTCACACTGATGACCTCATAACCTCTGTCTCAATTCTGGTGCACTAAAGAGCAGAATTATCTGAACATCAGCTCACACTGACCTGTCTCACCCACCGTCTGTAATACCGTTCAGTATTCCCTATGAATGAATCAGTATCTACTGATAGATTATAATCCAGTACCTGCTATAAATTCAGTACTATGACCTGTTAGCCTAATTACAGTTTCCTTTTCCATTTGCCTGACTGGGCTGAGCCACTATTACCAATATCAACCATGCTCATCAAACATCACTACTTCAGCATTGGCACATGCATTAATCATCCCACATCAGCTACAGGACTCGTCCCACATCACTACTGCAGTGTTAGCATGCTGGCTATGGGCCTAGTCCCACATTACTACCAGCCTCACTTACTACACCTACTATAGTGTTAGCATGCCAGCAACTGAGCTAATCTAATATCACTACTGTGGTGTTAGCTTCAACAGTTTTAGGACCGACATTGTCCGACATTGCGGTTGGTGATAGCACGCCAGTGACTAGGCTTATCCCACAGAAAAGCCATCAGAGAAAATAAACTTCAAGTTTAAGTTCAAAATTCTCAAGGAGATAGAAGATGATTGGTCAGTGACCCGAGTAAGACACGAAACGAAGATGACTGCTTAATTAAGCAATAATAAATGAAAGGGAGTGCTATAACATGTAATACTGGCACTGCAGCACAGCCAATATTACACGTTATAACATAAACCTTGAGTGTATTATTGTGATTATCACTGTTTATTGAAATTGATTTTGAGTTAAAGAGGAGGAGAAAATAGGATCTGTTTGGTTATAAACACTCCGCCAGTTAAAATAGTTCCATTGCTGCTCTGTTTGTTCGTAGCTGCAGTGCTGTTTGGTTTGTAAGCGCTACATCATTGCTACGTTACCTGTATGTGGGCGGAGTAATACATGAAGAGCTTCAGTTACAGTGCATTACCGGCTGATAACGGCACTCATAGCACGCCTCCTAGCCAATCACATTGCAGGGTTGGAACTAACTGTGGTATAATCTGACATAGTGAACCTCGTGACAGAAAAAAGTGTTGTAAAGTCAAAATTTTGGCATAAGAGATTGTAGCTTCACCACCACCTTTCATCAGGTCTTAATTCTGATGTTTCTCTCTCTCCTCAGCACACGGGAGAGCCTGGCGTCCAACACCTCGAGTATTGTGGAGAGTAACCGGCGGCAGAACCCAGCTCTGAGTCCGGGTCACATGGGCACCACCAGCATCGGCCCACCCTTCACCTTCCGCACCATCCCTGAGCCCCCCACCACCCAGGCTGAGAAACTGCAGAAATCCCCCAACTGCCTCGCCTCCATCACCAGCGTCTGACACGGGCTGCAGCCGGGCGGGCGAGCGGTCAGGCGGGCGCGGAGTCGGGCGTGTCCGCAAAGATAAAAAAAACAAAACATAACAAAAAAAACGGGGGTGCGCGTCAGTGCCGGGGGGTCCATGCCAACCTGCCCTGAGACGAGCACCTCAAACCACACGGGGACTGTTAAACCCACAGGTAATGGCTTCCACAGACTGTTCTACAGCATCAACAAGTCACTGCAAAAAAAGAGAAAAAAAAAAACGAAAGAAAAAACAGAATAAATTAAAAAAGGAAATTAATCACGACATGATTTATCTCGACAAGCGATTAATCAGGAAATTCTCCACCTTGAATCAACAGTTATTTTCTTAAACCCGGGATAGTCTTGAAGTATCTGGTCATATTTATATTTTTATTTTTTGTTTTTTTGGTTTCTGTTTTTCCGTAATTTTTTCAGTAATAACAGTCGTTTTTTTCAGTCATGGAAAAAAGAAATCATCCCGCGACGGATTAGGAATTGCACTCTTTGACGTACGGATGCGCGTCCCGGCTTTTTAACGATTACTAAGAAAGCTTAAGGTTGTAGAATTGTGAGAATTGTGATGATGACGATGTACGGAAGAAACCTGGTAATAAAAAAGAAAATTCTCTCATTTGAACAACATTAAAATTCATGGTTCATAATGTTGTATAATAAACCCCAAAATAAAGTCATTCTTCACGACAGCATTAGCTCTGTTGATAAAGTAATAAGAACTGGAGTCATACTTTTCATGCTTATAAAAAATAACTAGTACTTAGATTGACTTACTAAAAAAAAGTGACAAAAAAAACGTATTCTGAAATTAAAGGATTCATTTAGGGAAAAACAAGGACTGTTGTTTTATTTTGTTGGTTTTGTTTGTTTCGTTACTTTGTTTGTTTGTTTGTTTTTTTGTTTGTTTAAAACCCAGACAAGGCAAAGCAGATAAAGTGTAATGTGTGTGACTGTACATCACTTACTGAATTTAATTATTTCATTAAAGTTTCTATCTGACATTTAATCTCAGGTCATGAATAGTTACTCTATTAGGAGGGAAAACAAGCATCAGTGGACCCGGAGCGGCGCCGCCCACGACCCGGTTCACCATGTCTGTAAACCACATTCAGCAGAGTCCCATAGTTCTGATCAGATCTGTGTCAGGACTGGTGAACAGGGTTTTGTGGGCGTGGCTGACGGTCTGAAACAATGCTGATTGGTTCTGTGGTTCTGAGGCTCTGTGGGTGAAAGGGGGCGTGTCTGGGGGCGTGGTCAGTATGATGGGGATGTGGTAAGGGGAGTGGGAATGAAAACAGGGACTCCAGAATGATGCCCTTTTGCTGCTGTTAGGACTTTTATTTTGAAGTGTTTCTTTATTTGAGTTAAATCCCAAACATAGTCATTTTACTCTGAGCATTGTTTTTTGAAACACTGTTAATTACAATAATGGATATATGGTTATGATATACAGCTCTAGAAAAAATAAGAGACCACTTCAGGTTCTGTTACCTGTTTATAGGTTTATGTTTAAGTAAAATGAGCATTGATGTTTTATTCTATAAACTACAGACAACATTTCTCCCAAATTCCAAATAAAAATATTCTCATTTAGAGCATTTATTTGCAGAAAATGAGAAATGGCTGAAATAATAAAAAAAGATGCAGAGCTTTCAGACCTTAAATAATGTAAAGAAATCAATATTTGGTGGAATAACCCTGGTTTTTAATCACAGATTTTTTTTTCATGCATCTTGGCATCATGTTCTCCTCCACCAGTCTTACACACTGCTTTTGGATAACTTTATGCTGCTTTACTCCTGGTGCAAAAATTCAAGCAGTTCAGTTTGGTGGTTTGATGGCTTGTGATCATCCATCTTCCTCTTGATTATATTCCAGAGGTTTTAAATTTGATAGAATCAAAGAAACTCATCATTATTGTGCTCTCTTATTTTTTCCAGAGCTGCATATTATTTTGGGCATAAGGATAAAAATCACCTCTACATTTTTCTCTGAATGCAGCAGCGAATGGGTTAATTTACACCTTGCATTGAAATGTGTGTGTCATGTCCAGATCATATGCGATATGGATGCACATTGGTATTAATATTGGAATCATATTGGAAAAATGACCAGTTAAGATTTGATATATTTATACAGATATTCTGAAACTGGACCGTTCTTTGCTTTTGTGTTTTGACATTAATGAATTTATGAGTGTAAATAAGTGAACAAATGTCTATAGGAAACATAAATTAATTTTTTTTGCACATTTTAGACACAACTTCTATTTATCTACTGAATTTAACAGATTATTCCTTGTTGTGTGTTTCCTTTTTGAAATATGAAATCTACGGTTATCTTTTACCTATTTCCAAATTTTGTGATTAACAAACCAACATATAAATGCTCAGATATCAAATTGAAAATGGTTGTTTGCATTGAAAAGTAACTTCCATTAAAGGTAGTTTATTTTCTGTTTATTGTAAGTGAAGGTAATATTTTATGTTTTTATTTTTTCTACATGTTAAATTCAGTAAATAAACAGTAATTGTAAAAGTAAATGTGTAAAAGTGTGTATCTATAGTGGGTGCAACTTGTTTCCACTTGTTTTCGCTTTACACCCCTCCAGCTCATGTGAGTTTGTGTTAGTTTATCTGCTCCAGAGAGTCCTATTGTATTGGCAATACTTTTCCACTGGGACTAGACAAGCAGTGTGTGCTTTTACACATATTTATCATTATTTTTGTCCCAAAACACACTATACACCACCACCATGCTAATCAGTGCTGAGGATAACCACCCACCACCCAAATAATAATATCACTGACAGTTGGCTGTGGAATATTTAGTAGTGAGTAGTGAAATTTAACGACTGGACTTGTTGCACAGGTGCTGCATCCTATCACGCTACCACAGTGCTGGAGTTGAACATTGTTGTTTTATTCTGTAAACTACTGACTAATGATACTTTTGTGGAATAATATTGAGAAAATCTATATAAATCAGTGGCTCAGTTTTCGACTGGTGGTGTGTACCTGCACAAATACAGCGGCAGAGTCAAGAAAGCAGTACTTAACACTGGTTCTACTAACTTTGGGCATTTAGGTACAATCCCATTTCCCCCCTGGCACTACCACTTAAGCCCAATTTATACGTTTGCGTCAAACATACGCCGTAGCCTGCGAGTCGCTGCGTACACTATGCCATAGTCTATGGCGTAGTTTGACACACACCTCTCTGGATATGTAAGCTACGCAGACAGCTGCAGCTGTGATTGGTCTCCCGGGTCTCGCGTCCCCTCCCACACATTCCCGCCTTTGCGCTTTAAACTGCAGAGCAACGCAGAGCTGCTGATACACGCACACTGAAGTATAAACGCTCTCTGCTGCATAGCTGGATACACGTAGGCTATGGTGTAGGTTCAACGTAAAAGTATAAATTGGGCTTTAGGTGTCCCAATTCTTGTTAGGCTGGAGGGATAGGGTAGGGGAAGTGTTAGGACTGCATGGCCCTTCAAACAGGGCGCTTTTCATGGTGCCGGTGCCAAGTTCCTGAATGGTTCTGTGCTTTTTCACCGCAAAATCACAGGTTCTCAGCCTGAAAAGTCGGTGCCGTTCTGGCCCCAAAATCTTGCTGGTCTGGAACCAGCAAACCTGTGACGTGAGCGGCCAAAGGGCAGGGCATTCAGGCATCACAAAAAAGGCGGTCAAATCGACTCCTTAAAACAGTGGAAACACGGGCCATTTCCTAAAAGGTTCTCAGACTCGCAGGAACCAGCACCAGCACTTTGTTGGTGGAAAAGAGGTAACACTATGAGAATCACTGGCACAAGTGACCAAAGAAACCCACAAATTTAAGTATTTTCCTTAAAAATAAATAAAATAACCACTATACTACCATATTGTAGTGTGTAGTTGCAATGTTTTTAAGGCCATTTTCTTCATAACAAGCATAAAAAGAATCACTCGTAGTTCATCTCAGTAGCTAGCTAGCTATCTAACTTTCCTGCTCCACCTTAAATGGTGCAACAAAAGTCAGAGGCTGAAGCATTTAAGGCGGGACAGAAAAATAAAAGATAATAAAAGATAATAAAAGCTAATTTCAGCTTCCCATTACAGAGGAATTGAGGAATGAACAATCATAAATAATTGCTGCATCATCTGCCACCTTTCTGAAGACATACGATAAACTTTAGGAAGTTAACTAGTTAATCAGCAGCAGCAGTTAGGTTGCTGAACTTCAGTGCTCCACTGCTATAACTCTATATCCGTATCAGAAGCTTAAAGCGCTTCCCAATTCTGTTTTAGGGGGAGGATTTCACCCCTTCTTTTTCTTTTAACATAAAAAAACAAGGTGAAGGCATACAAAAGAGAAATAGGATTGGGCCTAAGAAAGCTTTTGGAAACAGGCGTAAAATTGGCTTTTCTAAAGTCGTTCGTAAATCGCTAAGATCATTCGTTATCAGGAAACCCACCTATTTCTGTAGCCTTGAGTACAGTTAACTAACATTGCTGAAAGGTAACTGAATGGTAACCCTCAGAACTGTGCTCAGAACCTGGAAATTTGGACCTGCAGTGGAAATAATCCCATAGTTACAATATTAAATATTATATACGGTTCTTATAGTCCGAATCCTGAATCTGTATGATCTGATCTGTAAAAGCACACGTTTCAATGCAAGGTGTGATCAGGCCGGGCAGCACGGTCTCAGAACCTCCTCAGCCGGTCTGAACCTGAGCCGAAGCTCAAACTGAGCTTCTGAACGAGTCCAAACTCACAGAGGATGTGATGTGATGGGAAAGGATGGGAAATGATGGGATGGGATATGATAAGGCCTCTGACATCTCCTGCTCTTCTTAAGCATTCTCAAACAGAAGGTCACGTGACAGG
This sequence comes from Astyanax mexicanus, assembly GCF_023375975.1. NCBI lineage: Eukaryota > Metazoa > Chordata > Actinopteri > Characiformes > Acestrorhamphidae > Astyanax > Astyanax mexicanus. The sequence goes on from NC_064414.1 coordinate 54,892,523, forward strand.
TGATGCGACAGGTCACGTGACCTTCTGAGCTCCTGCGCTGAAACCGGGCTCTGTTTCAGAACTCACGTCTCTCCCTCTCACTAAACGACACGAATCTTACGAATCTTCGGTGCCTGTTGATGATGAATCATTTGATGAATCATTTGATGAATCGTTTAATGAATCATTCTGTGGATCCATTCCACCATTGCTTCAGTGTCTGCGGGGGTCCGGTGTTGTGGACGGGAATGGACGGGATGGTCCAGTCCGGTCCGGTTCAGAAGACGACGTATCAGCGGCGTGACGTTCCTCCTGGTGTTTGTGCTTCTTGTTTCTTTTTATTTCTCTTGTTTTATGGTTGTTTTAATCAGTTTTCATGCAGATGAGACTTCTCACAGTGTTTTTATTCACTATTTGAGTTCATGAATCACATGAACAGAACAGAACTCCTGTCTCACACTCAAATACACACTTAAACACACACACACATGCCAACAACACTCCAACAAAACTCCACCTACATGCACATAACTAGCTACCTCCACCACCTGTGTATAAGGCGAGGTCGAGCGTGGATGCGTTGTCTGCGGACCACAGTGCTATCAGCCTCCTCTCTGAATGTTTCCCTGGAGCGGCGGACGGCGAAACCTAGCGGGCGTTTCTGGAGAATAATCAGTACTAAGTGCTGTACTTCAATCTCGACTTTATTTATTTATTTTGCATTTTTAATTTTGTTAAAATTCATTTTTATTTTATTTTTCTACTGGACAGAAGTGTAGAAAAGAGTAGAAATCTGTCCAGCGCCACCTTATTACCATCAATACTGAGACTTTTATTCTATAATTATCTACCATTATTAATTTTTTTTATAATCATTGTTATCATTGTCCTACCCATCCTCTTTTTTCTGCATTTTTTTTTCTTTACAGTTTACCACTAAAAAACCAAACACGCGTCATTACTGAAATGCATCTGGACGAAGATATTTTTACTTTAAACAATCAAAACAACAAACAAATTTGTAACAAACAAATAAACATTTAGTTACATTTAATTAATAAAAAAATAAAAGTGAAATCTCAAACTAGACCATGCACTCTTGGAAAAAAACATATATAAATGAAAATTAATTATTTTCTTACATGTACCAACTGTAAACTGAGATGTGGTCTCAATTACAGTCTATAATAATACAAGCGCATAATAATAAAAATAATAATAATAATAATAACAGATTATATATACAGTATTTGTGCTTATATATTTATATAAATATTTTTTTGGAAACACTGACTGTAATCTTCATATATTTTCTGATTATTTATCATCCCACAGAGCTGAAGCTAGAACCTGTATGTTTTTCATGTCAATCTTTATGAGCACTACATTTATGCAGGGATAAGTATAATATTATTATTTTTAATTTACAGTACAAAAGTCAAAACATCAAAAGTTTGGACAAATCCCCTCTTATTTAGTATGTTTTTTATATATATTTTTTTTTCTTAGGGCTAAACAGTATTGGAAAAAATGAAATTGCAATGTGTCAATAAATATTTATTGTGACAATAAAAATAATAAAAATAAGTAAATGAGCCAACATGTCATGATATTAATAGATTTCAATATTGCATTTTTTTATATATTAAAGATTGGAATAAAACATTTTACTGGGCAGATATAAGCTGATGCCATTAAAAATGTGAATTTGCATCAATATGCAAAAAAGTTTGAAAAATGTGTAAAAATACATGTTTTAACATGTTTGTACTGTTAACGATGCAAAAATTATATATTCGTCGGCCGTAATATATAAACTATGGATTCATTTTAAAGATACCTGTTAAAAACGTTATACAGCAACAGTAAAAAGTTACGTTTTTTCTCATTCAGGCTATAATTTCTAATCTAATCTAAAATCTAATTTATTTTCTATATTATAGATTAATATTAATAAGATTAAATAATTAAGGGACACATGAAATTCTGTAGTAAACAGTACAAAAGTGTTATTTCTCCACATTAATCCCCTGATCTAACCCTGATGAACTGAGATGGTGATTTGAGGTGATTTAATTGGGATGAGCTGGAGCTTCACAGCCTGAAGGAAAAGCAGCAGCTATTGTTCAGCACCTCCAGGAACTCCTTCCTTCAAGATGCTGAGAAAACTATTCAGGTGACTCTCCCTCATGAAGACACTGAGATTAAAATCTCACCAAGAGTCTGCAGATCTGTCCTCAAAGATAAACGTACTACTTAGAAGAATCTAAAGTGGAAAACATATTCTGTTTTTTTATTTAAAATAGTTCTGCATGTATTCCTGTATAGTTTTAATATAGACTTCAATATTAAATTTATAATTTAAAAAAATCCTAAAGAGAAAGAAAACACACTGAATGAGAGAGATCATGTGTATCCAAACTTTTAGCTTTGGTGCAGATTCTTGGCTGATTCTCTCATTCAGCTTTATAAGGTAGGACCTTGAATGGTTCTCAAAAGTATTTTTTCTTTACTACATAATTCCATATGTGTACCCTCACAGTTGTGATATGTTTAATATTAATCTACAATGTAGAAAAAAAAAAAAAAGAAAAACACTGAATGGCTAGGGGTGTCCAAACTTTTGACTGTGTTTCCGCACAGCTTCATAGTTTCTCTCCATCAGATTTATAATAATGCACAAATAAATCCCATCTGCCTGAAAACTCATATTAGGTGTCTAAACACATAGGCACAGTACTGTACACATACTAATAGAAATGGCTCAATATAACATGAAATAAAACCTTTTTACACTTTTGACTTACATTATACAGCTCTGGAAAAAAACGAAGAGACCATTTCAGTTTTCAAATTCCAAATAAAAATATTTTAGTCATTTAGAGCATTTATTTAGAGCAAAAAATGAGAAATGGCTGAAATAACAAAAAAAAAGATGCAGAGCTTTCAGACCTCAAATAATGCAAAGAAAACTAGTTCATATTCATAAAGAGATCTTAAGAGTTCAGAAATCAATATTTGGTGGAATAACCCTGGTTGGTTTTTAATCACAGTTTTTTTTTTCATGCATCTTGGCATCATGTTCTCCTCCACCAGTCTTACACACTGCTTTTATGCTGCTTTACTCCTGGTGCAAAAATTCAAGCAGTTCAGTTTGGTGGTTTGATGGCTTGTGATCATCCATCTTCCTCTTGATTATATTCCAGAGGTTTTCAATTTGGTAAAAAACAAAAAAACAAAAAAAAAAACATGATCTCTTCTTTTTTTTCAAGAGCTGTATTATATGCTGCATATTTTATATGCTATTTTTTTTGTAATAAATAAGCTGAATAATACAGGTTGTAGCTTTAATTATTCTATGTATTGGGTCACTGTGGGTTTAAAGAGCAGTTATTACAGTCAGTTTCAGATTTCTATCATTAGTTTTTTTTACACAGTAAATTTGCCATTTCTAAATAAACTAAAAAATCTTTTAGTGTGAATTAAAAACTTTGAGTGTGGATCCTAAACAGGTCTAGTCTATATTGTCCAGCGATGCATTTGACCATTTTTGACATTAATTTTAATTTAAGATTATTTTTCACCCACACTCATATGATCATCATTTTTTTATAATTATTACGACGATAATGATTATTTTTTAATTTCCTCGTCTTAGCTTTTGATAGACAAAAGGGAGTATTGCAGCCAAGACTGCCTTGTACAAAACATTTGCACTGAAATGCCTGGTCTCTGGTTGCTGTAAAGTCCATCCAAGAAGGATGCTCTGTTTATATTGTAAACTATTTCATATGAAATAAAATGACAAGTCCATGAAATGTCTTCCCTTAACATTATGGATTTTAGAACAGCGTCAGACAACATTGTTTCTGAATGGTGACAGTGTACAGTGTCATGCTGTTATAAAGAAGTTGATCTGCCATGCTTAGTATAATAACTTCAAAAAGAAAAGCGAAAGATACGAGGGATCTTTTGTAATGTCTATAATATTTGAAAAAAAGTCCCTATTTGTGTAGTACTGGTGTTTAATTGTTGTTGTAGTGTATGTGATATACCCAGTTGGGAGATTGTGTTACTTTTTAAGACAATAAAATAACATGTTTGGTTATATGTTTTAAACGTGGAGTTTTATTCAGAACTTTTTACTTATAAACAGGACCAGTCAAAAGTTTGGACACACCTTAAATGCTGTGTTTTTTTATTATTTTAAAATTGTAGAAATGCAGATTAATACTAAATTCATCCAAGTTATGAAGAATTCAGAATATGTTTTGTATTTGACATTATTATATGTAGGAAATGGTGGATCAGTACCTACCTAAAGTCTCCCAAAGAAGGATAACAGGAGACTACAGGGTCGTGGGTATCCAAGGTTCTCAAGGAGGCTCCGCCCACCTCAGAATTTACAGGACTTCTTTCTGCTGTAACATTAGCCTTGGTACCAGATACCACAGAACACCTTCAAAGGTCTCGTGGAGCCCATGCTTTGAAGGATCTGAACTGTTTCTGTTAAATAAGCACGACACTGACAATATTAGGCAGGTGGTTTTAATGTTATGGCTAATTAAATTTTTTTTTATTAGTTCATGGTGAATCCAACTTAAAATATGCACAAAAATCTATATTTCAGCAAGTTAGTTTAACACGAATATGCAGCACTGAAAAATAGTGCAATGCTTTAATATTGCTGCTGTACAAAATATAGTTTTTGCTGTACAAAAAAATTAGAACGCTGCTGTTGTTTATTAGTCCAGTTGCTGCAGTGCTGCTTTTTTGTTTTATCTTTATTTTATCAATGACTTTATTACTGCAGTTTTTTACATGTCAGATTAACTCTAATTCTCCTCTTCTCTGCTTAAACTAAGACTCAGTCCTTAATCATGATAATAATCTGAGCTAAAGGCTAAAGCTAAAGCTGTTTCCATGTGGGTCAGCCAGACGTCTTCCTGTAGCAGTTTCCGAGAATCTTTATTTGAAGGTGTAGGAAACAGTACTCACCGCTCTCTGGCTTCATCTGTAATTTTTTTAAAGAAAAGAAAGACTTCTACTTTTTATAGTTACAGAGTTCTCTGTGTTTCTGTGTCTTTTTCTAGTTATTATGATAAAAGTGTGAATGTGCCGTGTGCAAGTGTGTAAATGCTGCACCACTGCTTAACTACAGACAATGACAATTTTTTAAATCCATTTCTACAGCTGTAAGATGTTAACCAATGAATAAACAGATTATTTTTACTAATATATACATATACTAAAATTACTTTTTTGCCATTTTTAGTTCATTTCTTTCCTGGAGTTTGCTGCTTAATTTTGTACCATTTCCAGCTATTGACTAGATCTGAAGAGCTTAAATGACAAAAATAAAGGGAACAAATGAGGGTTTTCTAAAACTTTTGACAATAATTCACAGTGAAACACTTACAGATTAGATAACACCAGCTAAATACGTAAGTTTTACTCACTGCTACACTATATAGTGTTCTATATTCTAGGGTTTCAGTCACATACTGTATACGGGACCAAATATCTGACTTTGCCATTCAGCATTAATATCAATAATAAAAAATGGTGTTCATAGATATCTTGAATGATCATTCTGACCTCAGAAAGCATCAGATTTACATTGATTTAGTTAACATTAGCAGGGGTTTTCTGGTGAGTTCTACTAATTGATATATGCAATTTAGCAGCAGCTAAGTGTTTAATGTTTTTATGTGATAATTCTGTTTTCACTCACAAGACAACACAAATCAACAGAACTATTTTTCAGAATTTATTCTGGTCTGTTTTCATACCTAAGGCACACTGGATTATAAGGAGCATTTTAAGCGACAATAATAAGGAATAAGGGTGTCGCCATGTTGTTTATCTACACAGATTTCTCTCCTGAAAACTATTTTAGCTACCCTAAGTGTTCTCATATCACAAGGCGCTATCAGCTGGCGGTTTGCCCCATGTAGCTTGTTTTACCACGTTAAACACACAGACTACAGTCCGATATACTCACCTCTGAATGGCGAAAGAGCCAGCGCTGCGGTTAGCGGCTAATGCTAATACTGCTCCAGCCTGGAGAAAACCCCTGTATAACTCTGTACTTCATTGGAGTGGCTTTGCTGCTCCTTTATACCTTAATTCATACATAAAAAGCACCAGATTATAAAAGGCAAAATTAAAGGACATTAATTCAGAAAAATAAATGTACCTTGATACTTAGCTATCTAACACATTAGTGCCCTTTCCAGCAGTAGAAAAATTACGCATAGCAAAAATAGCATAACAGCGTTTGCTTGTCACATTGGTATTTACTTAGCGTAACTACCCAGTAAACAAATTAGCACCCATTTCACCAGTAGTAAATTTACAAATAGCACACTGCATTAAAAAAAAAAACAGTTAGCCATATGAACATTAAGCTATTTGACATAGCTAGCTAGTAGTGTTGTAGTCAAGACCGCTAGAGCCGAGTTTGAGTCAAGACCAAGACTTTTAGTAATCGAGTCTGAGTCAAAACCAAGACCAAGACCGGGACCAGATTAAGATTTAAAAATAAAAATTCATATTCATATTCCATTAATTTCCATCCTAAAATATAAAAAAACAATCATTTGCCCTAAAACAGCTCTTATCTAAGGTTAGCTAGCTCATTATTAATGGTAGTTCTCTCCCCAGTAGCATTAGTATTTAAGCTAGACTATTGCTAAGGTTAGCTAGCTCATCACTAAGCTTAGCTAGCTTGTCACTTAGGTTAGCTAGCTAGTTGCTAATTTTAGTTTGCTCCCTGATAAAAGTAGTATTTTAGCTAGCTCATTGGTAAGCTTAGCTAGCTCGTTGCTAACTTTAGCTATCTCCTCGATAACATTGGTATTTTAGCTAGTTCATCGGTAAGGTTAGCTAGCTCGTCCCTAAGGTTAGCTAGCTCGTCCCTAAGGTTAGCTAGCTTGTCACTAAGGTTAGCTAGCTCGTTGTTAACTTTAGTTACCTTCCTGATAACATTGGTATTTTAGCTAGCTCATCGGTAAGGTTAGCTAGCTCGTTGTTAACTTTAGTTACCTTCCTGATAACATTGGTATTTTAGCTAGCTCATCTGTAAGGTTAGCTAGCTCATTGCTAAGGTTAGCTAGCTTGTCACAAAGGTTAGCTAGTTTGTTGCTAACTTTAGTTACCTTCCTGATAACATTAGTATTTTAGCTAGCTCATCTGTAAGCTTAGCTAGCTCATTGCTAACTTTAGTTATCTCCTCGATAACATTGGTATTTTAGCTAGTTCAACGGTAAGCTAGCTCGTTGCTAAGGTTAGCTCGCTTGTCACTAAGGTTAGCTAGCTCATTGCTAACTTCAGTTTTCTCCCTGATAACATTAGTATTTTAGCTAGCTTATCTGTAAGCTTAGCTAGCTCGTTGCTAACTTTAGTTATTTCCTTGATAACCCTGATTTCCCTGAGTTATCTTAGTTATCTCCCTGATAACATTAGTATTTTAGCTAGCTCTTCGCCAAGCTAAGCTAGCTCGTCAATAATGTTAGCTAGCTTGTTGCTAACTTTAGTTCACTTCCAGATAACATTTATAGTAATAGTATTTTAACTAGCTCGCCGCTAAGGTTACCTTAGATTTGTGGTTAGCTCATTGATACGGTTAGCTAGCTCTCTGCTAGCTTCAGTTAACTTCCCGGTAACATTAGTGTGTAATTTAGCTCGTTGCTAAGACTATCTAGCTCGTCACTAACCTTAGTTATCTCACTAGTATCTCCAGTGTTTAGCATTTATTTACAGGTTTAGGAGAATGCCCACAGCCACAGAAACATGAGAGCATTTGGGATTAAAAACTGAAATCGGAAAAAGTACGGAAGTTTTATGCTGGTAGATAAACTATACTAAGCTAACCTTCTTAAAGGGATTCTAGCTATTTAACCAAAGAGAGCAAAGCACACATACCCATAACACAAGATAGTAAAGATTAAAAATTGTTATCCTGGTGAAAGTTAAAATAGATAAGGTTTCTACAGGTGGAAGAAGTATCTGGCTAAAAAAAGCAAAAGCTAAAAAAATTACCTGTATATTTCAGCTTTTAGTGCTACTGTCAGCTGATGCTGGAGGTACAGCTGGTTTTAAAGTTTTATAACTGGAGTTTAAAAGCTTTAAAAATGACTGTATATTTCTGAAACATTTAAAAATTGATCTGTGTTGAGAAAATGACAACACTGTTCTGTGCCAATCATTTGGGTGCCCCTCAATTTCCAAAATAACGTTATGGAGCTCTAATAGAATTTTTGGCACCACCTTAAAATAAGGCTCTTTTATAAAGAGTTTATAAATAGCTTTAAAGGAGTGGTTATTATTTAAGTTGTAAATAACTTAGAAACATTAATAAGCACTTAGTAATATAGAAAGTCAGTTTAGTTATTTAATATTTAATATGGAAAATACAAAACAAGATAAGAATCTAGTAAGATCTGAGGTTTAACAGTATAAAGGAATGTGGAATCACTATTTGGTACGCAACAAGCCACTGTTTCCCTTTCTATGTATGTGTTGTAACTGCTTATAAATGGTTTACGACATAATTAATAACTATTAATAAACTTTTAAGCTATTTCTGAACACTTTATAAAATAGCTTTATTTTAAAGTGGTACCGAAATTTCGATGATTAATAAAATACTTGGTTTTACTGCCACCTGCAGGCAGAACATTAAAACACCAATTTCACTGCACTGGCCACTTTAACAGAAACACCTAAATATGTGTGTTTTTCCACACCCTGTTTGCAGTGGGACAGTAAACACACAAACTATACACATATATATTAACAGAAATAAATAAAGAAATAGATGCAAAATCATTTAATTCGTTTTATTTCCTTAATTTGATTTATTTATTTTGTATTGCATTATTTTATTTTCCATTTAATTAGTTTAAAATGTATTTATTTGGACTCACTTGTTACTTATATTATTTTTTAGGATTTTCTTTTTATAATTTACTATTATTCATTTATGCTACACACACACAAACACACACACACACACACACACACACAGACACACTCTAATTTATTCTTACCAATACTGTTTACCCTTTTTAGAATGGACTTATTTGCTTCGTTCTATATTTTTGTTAATGTATTCTATTAAATTGTTTTTTTTGTATTATTATTTATAATATTATTATTTTATATAATTCAATCCTTATTTCTTCTGTGCTACATATTTAATAAAGGTCACCCTTAACGTACTCCCTTTTTTAAATAAAGGTTAACTGATAAATAAAATATATATATATATGGCCAAGATTAAGTGGGTTAAAAGTTCTGAATAGTGATTTTTTTTTATTGTCATTTTTGATTCATTGCCCAAACCTAGTCTGAAACTGTTGTTTTATGGTATAACTGAAGAAAAAATACTTAATATTTGATCAGTATTGCCTGGAACTCAAAAATTCCAATATTTTTGGAAAAGAAAAAGTACATGTAATATTTAATATCTGTGTGAAGCCATATCCAAAGGTCGCTTTATAATATATATTTTTTTTTTATTTCTATACTGTGAACCACTTCTTTGTGTTACAAGTGACATCCATCTGAGAAAATAAATAAATGAATGAAAATAATGAAATAAAGCCTGTTAGAAACAGGTTTATTTAAATACGCAAAACTTTCAAAAGAAGGGGAAAAAAGGGTCAATTTAACAAAAACATTACACCAGACACTTTAAACAAAACAGAAATCATTCTCTCACTGGAAGACGTTTGGAAAATTAAGTTCCCATACTCGACACATGAAATGAGATAAAAATAGAAAATAAAGAAATGTGGTTATAACGATCGAACCCTGTGCATTCTGATCACGTGTCCGTTACACTCGGCCGTGTCCGGTGACTCCTCGCAACACAACATACGATAAAAATGAAAAAATAAAGTTTGAAAAATATCTTTACCAATATCTTACAAATATTGATGGCAGTATTGTGAACTCCAGTCTTTTCAAGGTCCGTGAAGCAGCGTTGGCGGCGGCGGCGGCGTTCACCCTGAAGCGCGAGGGTTTCCGTTTAGTTTTAGCGAGAAACAGCACCGTGTGATCACGTCTGGGCTAAGTGCATCAGGAGAAACGTCTTCTAAACGCTGCGCTGGTCCACCGTCCTGCACAGAGCCCTGTCTAATACAGCCTGGATTACACAAATACACACTGGATCTGTCAGAGCTTTCACTTTGTTTTTGCACACAGATTCACTCTGGTTTGGCCTATCTACTTAAATTGAGGTCAGGCTCCACCCACACATAAATTCATGTTTAGCAGCAACTGCCAACTGTTGAACAACCTGGCTAAAATGAATGACTTAGAAATTTCTCAGCGTTTAATAAATATTTGTAAACTGTAGTTTTGTCATTTCTTTTTCTTTGAAAAGCAAGACAAAAATACAATTCATGTCACAGTAAAAAAAAAAAAAAAAAGAGGCAAATTTAACAAAAAACTGCTGTTTAGTCACACTTTCTATTAATGTAATCTCTACTAAACTCTATAAACATACTCATAACACATTATAATGCATTCATAAGGCATTATATACATGATTATGTTTCTATTTTAAAATGTTTTAACACATTACAAACATTCTTATTAAGCATTATAAATTGAGATTATACTGTATCATAAGCTGTGCTTGTAACATGTTACACATCTATGATACATTATCATTTATCAGTCACTATTAATACTGTATATTCTCATGATGGACTAATCTGTCACTTAAGAGTGTACAAGGACACATTATAATACATTATAAATTAACATAAGCTATTATAATATTTAACATAAGTACAATTCATAAGTGGTTATAAACAGGCAGCTTTGTTGAGGTTCTTGGTTTTAAGATGAATAACATTATGATCACAATTAATAATGCATAATAAACATAGCTAAAAAAAAATCTTAAGCATTTTTTGAAATATTTATAGCCATGTTTATAGTACCTTATGAATGCATTATAATGCGTTATACGTATGTTTTGTAGGGTTTAATAGATACGACATTCATAGAAATTGTTACCGTATATATTTTGTTGTATAATTAAGCTAAAATTAACTTTGATCAGCATGTTGTCAAAAAAGGGATGCACTGGACATTTGGCTAACTAAATTATTCGGCCAAAGATGGTTAAAAAAAAAAAGCATTTTTAAAGTTTTTAAGAAAAGAAAAGACAGAATATTTTATTCTTAAAAATGATGCTCTCTTGGACAAAAATAATTTATGCATTGGTGGAAAAAATGAGCCAAATATTATTTTTCTTTCTAATTTTTGGCAAAAATGTACATTTTGGTTCATTTGTACTGTAACAAACAGCACAGTCTAACTCAGTAACATAAAACTAAACACTAAAATAAGAATCAAATAAACTCAGGCTTAAACTCTACATGCTGATTGGCCATAGCGTTTGTTCTGTAAGACTTAGTGGGCGGAGCCTGGAAAGGCCAACTCTGGACCCTTTTTCAGCAGCCGTGTTTACACTGTGTTGGAGGGAGGATACAGGCACAGCAGAGCATTAATAATAAAGTGTGCAAATACACAAAAAGGCACTGAAGCCTTCCTAAAACTCTGTAAACTGTACGGTCTTATGCAAAAGTTTGGGCATCCCTGAGTAAGCAAGGAAATCCAAACTAAAAGAAATTAAGAACATGCATTTTTCTGCATATTTCCAACAGAATTTCTCTTTATTTACTGAATGTAACAGACTGCAAAACTAAATCATAACATGTTCAGTGTTAAACACTGTTTCTATAATTCCTTTAAACTGGTAAAGAACCTTTAAACCAAACCACAGGTCTTTAAACTAGGGATAAATCACAATACTGACATTATTCGTCTTTTTAAAGAAAACCTTTTTTTTTAGCTGAATAATAATGAATAGTCACTGAATATTCAGTGCATCACTGCTTTAAATCATTAATAAAAGGTGCTATGAAATCGCTCAATCAATCATTGGTTTTAATTTTTAATCTGAATATGAATTTGAGGGAGTTTTCACACCAGAACTGTATGTTTAGTGCGGTTTGTTTGCAGGTGCGGAGCAAAACAACTGGACAAAAATGGTTTGGTTTGTGGTGAAAACATGATCTGGCCTTGATCCCACCTGACTACCAAATATACTTTTTTTATTTGAGCTAGATGGCTGTTCAGGTGCAGTTTAATCTGATTTATTACCCAGATAATAATCACTACAGCTATGAACAAATGCCGTCACTGCTGCTCCCAGTTTTCACACTGAATGCCGCATGTGCGTTTAACACCAGCACATCACACTGAAAACACTGTGCTGTGGTGAATTCTCAGCGTTCAGTGTTAAAGCAGCGTCACACTGCACAATTGTACATGCTGATCTGGAACACAGAACTTTTTTTTTCTGTATTTACTTAGTTTTGCTCCCATGCCAGACAGCTCTGACCAATTAGAGGTAACTCTTATGTTCACATGGTTTGTTGGGGCGCATTTTGGTGCGTTAAAATTTTTTGTGCCTGTGTGAAAACAAACCAAACCAAAGGGAAAACTCTGCTTAATATATTCAAAGCTTTAAACACAATTTCACGAGGGTGTACAAACTTTTGCAGAACACTGTACGTGCTAATGGCTCTACATGGGTTTAAAACTAAACTGAAACTGCTGAGTGAAACAAAGTGAAAGCATGAAAAGATCCAGGATGGTTTTGAACTAAGGCTGCACAATATGATTCTGACGATACTGACCGTCTACGATACTGACCGGTTAGCTGAATTAAGACTTAGGATATTTATTATTGTGATAAATTATACAACTGTCTGCTTTTCTGAGTATACTGAGTATAGAACGTTTAAAAAACTGCATGCACCATTAGAGAGAGCAGCATCACACCTGGATAACTGGCCTTAGTGCACCACGTGAAACACTGAATAATTCATGAGGTATCACAATATTCTTACCATACTGCCCAGCCATAACAGAACTGATCATACAATTCAACAAACAAAGCACCAGATAAATCTGCTCTCCTGAGATTATTACAGTACTATTAATCCAGATGCTCAGAGCACTGCATATGATGATGTTTAGCAAGTGATTTATTTTTTATAATGATAATGCTTTAAACTGCTTTAAATTGTCATTGCATGTATATTATCATATCAGCAGAACAATAGGTCTTAAATGGTTTTAAATGTGAAAATGTGAACATAATTTATCACAATTCTGGGGAAATCTCATCTAAATAGACTGAATGGAATTAGATGGATCAGTTCAGATCGTATACATTTTTGATGATGCGTTTTTGCATTCAAATTGAAAATATTAGTATCAGCTATCAGTATCGGCCCACAGATTGCATATCGGTCCAGCCCTGATCGTTCGCTCTACATTGTGCAGCCCTAGACGGTTCCAGGCTAATTCTTATAGGCCTAATATCTCAGAGGCGTCGAGGCACTACCTGGACCTCCGGTCCTTCTTGGGCCGCTCTGTGCTTTTGTCCATGGTCTTTTCGTTGTCCCCCCTGCACTTGGGACAGTACCACCGGCCCTTGGGCTTGTAGGTGAGTCCGACGCAGGAGAAGTGGAACCACTCAATGGGGCACTGCTCGTTATCGCAGCCGATCATCTCGCCGTAGGAAACTTGCTCGCACAGGCAGTACGTGGGCTCGTTGGGGTCGATGGTGAACTCCACCGGTGACGCCTCACGCTCCTGCTTGGCTTTGGACCGCTTCTTCTTCTTGGCCGATTTGGACTTCTTCTCGCGGGGCTGCTGGGTGGGTTCGTCACACAAGTCCTCCAGCGTGCCGTTGGCCCCGAGGCAGGAGTCGCGGCTCTCGCTGTTCCGGTGTCGCCGCGGCCGGCGAGACGACACTCGCTCCGAGACCACGTTGGCGGAGCTGCTGCTGGTCTCGTGCCGGACCTTCTCAGCCGAACGTTCGGTCTCTCCCGGCTCCAGGAAGCAGGGCGAGTGGGCCTCCATCTGCCGAGAACGGTTCTCCACCAGCTCCATCATCTGAGTGACCACATGGATCTTCTCGTCGCCCAGCTCCTGACTGCTGATCAGCGCCCGCTGGAGCTGCATCTGCAGACGCTTCCTCTGAGCTCCATCAGACTCCTTCTTGTACTTTTCATACACTTCGTCCACCTCCTTCAGGATTTCTGATGGAGAAAACACAAGAGGTATGTATTGTGATTATTTTCTTGTTGAATCTACAATACGATTTTTTTAAAGTATAACTTTGCAGTTCATTACAGAGTATATAAAATCCTGTTTAACGGGACCCTGTGCAGCAAAAAGGGAATAAAAAAATAATTGTACTATACATAAGAGTGTTTAATAGCAGAACTGCACTGCCTTTACAATCACCAAAGCTCAGAGCTCAGCACCATCACCACAGCTCAGAGCTCAGCACCATCACCGCAGCTCAGAGCTCAGCACCATCACCACAGCTCAGAGCTCAGTACTATCACCGCAGCTCAGAACTCACTACTTTCACCACAGCTTAAAACTCACTACTATCACCACAGCTCAGAACTCAGTACTATCACCACAGCTCAGAGCTCAGCACCATCACCACAGCTCAGAGCTCAGCACCATCACCACAGCTCAGAACTCACTACTATCACCACAGCTCAGAACTCACTACTATCACCACAGCTCAGAACTCAGTACTTTCACCACAGCTTAGAGCTCAGCACCATCACCACAGCACAGAGCTCAGTACTATCACCAGAGCTCACTATTAACTCAACAGATCAGGTTAGTAGTGAAACAGAGGTATTTTATGTTGTAGTCGTCTTTACAGTGTAAAGCTGCAGTGAGAGTATTGATAGCTGAGTCTAATAAAAGACTCAGAGTAGAGGAAGTGAGACTCAGGGCCAAGATGGCTGACTGTGAGAGGGCAGAATGAGGGCTGTATGAGAGGAAACAGCGGGGGGAGGAGATTAAAATACTCTATAAAACACAGAATAAAGCGGGAAAATGTAAAATACTGAATCAGACAGACTAGTTAACAGATAAAGGGTCTGAATATAAGTTACACAGAAGGAAGCGGGGCATGGGGAAACAGCAGCAGCTGCTGCAGGGTGTAACGTTAGCTCGGCTAGTTGTGGTGTTTTAAAAGCTGAATTCTCGCTTATTTTAATCCCCTACACGGATAAACTCGGAATAAACGCGTTTTTAAAGCGTTAAAAGACTCCAAACCTTGATATTTGGTGTCGATCTCGCGCAGCAGCGAGACGTTTCTCTGGATATCCAGCGGGAGAGACTCCACACACTCCAGATAATCCTCCACGTAGCTCAGCAGCTGCGACCGCTCCGCGCCGCCGTAGTGCCCCAACATCCTGCTGCCGCTCCGCGCGCTGCGGTACCGGGGGAGAGCGCGGCGCGGGTCCGGGCTCGAGTTCGGGCTCGGTTCTGATCTAAAGCGGGGAAATTCACTCTCCGGCTGCCATCAACTCCCTTACAACAAAAACTCACCGCACCGCGCATGCGCAGCCCCAGCCATTCAAAGTAAAAGCAGGCAGCAAATGGCGCGCCCGCCTTCATCGATTTTACACACCCGTTTTCAGGGAAGCCCCGCCTCCCCAGCGCCGTGATTGGACAGTAATCCCAGTTGCTCGTACACTTGCGTAAGGGGATTGGTTAGAAGTGTCCCAAGTCCTACGCTGCGATTGGCTAGTAGCTTTACTAGCTTTAGATTGTGCCCTTGGATTGGCTATTTCAGACATGATTAAACATTTTGTTTGTCCCTATACATTATTTAGAATAATACAATGGAATATATAATCATATATTTTTATTATATAAAGAAGGGGAACAAAAGTGATAACCGGTATATTAGAAATATTTTTGCCCAAATGTAGTCTTGCAGGTCTTGCAAAATATATGAAAACATAAATTGGAATTTGTTTGGACTTTGCCTTCTTATAAATTCATCATAATACTAATAATAAGAGATGTCATTTTCAATTTTTATAATCATTGTTATTAACATAATTATTTTTAACACAAATATGAAGTACATAAAACTCAGCCTAAAACAGTCAAAATACAATACATGCCCCCACCATAAATAACTTAATGTTATATAAACTTTTCATCTCATGCTTCAATCTTATGTTGATATAATAAAAATAATGGTATTACTTAAACAACCGAACAGCCGTTTATGGGTAGTGACTACAGAATGAAAATGCTGTTTCAGAGTAATTTAGAATATTTATGTTTATTTGTTTATTGTACTAGTTTACAAGACAGTTTACTAAACATTTTCCTACTTCTTTTTTCCTTTGTTTGTTTGATTTTTTTAAACTATTTTTTAAATTTATTATTATTATTATTATTATTATTATTATTATTATTATTATTCAGTGGCTGTACGTGTTTCAATTATATCTATTATAGAGCTTCAATAGAAGAGAAAAAAATGCCGCGCCCGCCTTGTCTCTCTTTTCTCCACCCGTTTTCCGCGCGGTCCCGCCTCCTCAGCGCTGTGATTGAATGGTAGCTCTACGGTATTGCGCGAATGGATTGGTTGGAAGAATGCCGCGTCCTGCGCTGCGATTGGCTAGTAGCTTGGATTCTGGCCTATAATTGGCCAGTTCCGTTGTCAGCGCAACGGTTGCGTTACTACTGCTGTAAGTTCCTGAAGTTTAGATCAGTAGGGCTGAGTTCCGGTTAAATAACAAAATATACATGTAGTAATGGCAATAATAATGTAATAATGTACTCTAACAAACTATCTCTAACCCCATTTCCTCATTTCCTCCTATTTTCTATAACGTTACTTGCTGTAATTTTTGGGAAAGAGAGTAACGTAATTTCAGTTCTCTGTATGTCCTGTCCTGTACTTACTGTACTAAATGTATTGTTACACAGTGTTTGTAGTCAATTTTTAACAACTATACTGCGACCCAAAAGACATGTTATATATTGATACTGATCATGTAGGCTACTATTGTGTGTTGTATGCCGTCCTAAAAGCAGATTCAAAAAGTAGTGACATAAAATATTAAAAACATTTATTTTAATTAAAGATATTTTTTTCACTACTGTTCGTAATTATACTTATACTTAAGCCCTATCTGGACAGGATTAGTTTTTTTCACATCTGTGAAAAATATTTCACACTTCTACACAGTGATAAAACTCTTGCACCCAATTGCAGCAATTGAAAAAAACAGGAGGACCAGTGAGTTTTTAGGCTTTCTCAGTCACATGACATCACGTTCAGTAGCTCCTCCATTTCCACTCGCTGTTGTGTTTTTAACGTGGATCTCTGTGGAAACGTGCGTCCAAAGTGTAATTACGGTGCGCGGCAGTGGACAAATAGCTATTTTAATTAACACGAGCAGACAAAACTCAGAGAGAAAACAGTAGATAATTCAGCCTATAATTTTTTTAGAGGACGTCTGAGAAAAACACATACATGGTCATTCCGGACGGGAATAAAATCACAGAGGACCACACATTTCAGCAAAAAACAGTAGGTAATTGGGGAGGATTATATTCGGATAAGTTTCTCAGGGGATTGACCAAGTGCGTGTTTTTCTCAGATGTAAAGTTAGTCCTGTTGGCACCACAGGTCTGAGTTTTGTCTCCTCACGTTTAATGAAATAGCTTTTTGCCCACTGCCGTGCAAAATTTCACTTTGGGCGCACGTTTCCACGGAGATCCACATAAACACAACAGCGAGTGGAAATGGAGGAGTGTCATGTCATGTGACCGAGAAAACCTAAAAACACACAGGTCTCTGTTTTTTCAATTATGGTCTGGATGCAAGTGTTTTATCACTGAGTAGAAGTGTGAAATATTTTTCTACTAATACCATCCGGATACGACTTAATCAGTCTGTAATTTTCTCAGAGGATGACTAAGGAAAACACGTACATGGTCGTTCCGGACGGGAGTGAAATCACAGAGGACCCCCTGAGAAACTAACCCCGTCCGGATTTTGGTGCATTAGTTCTTGCCAATTAAGCTTTTTAGAATCTTGAATGTAAAAACATGCCTGAGAATGAGCCCCGTTCTGTTAGATCATTACTACCTGCATTTCTTGGACTGGAACAAAGGCGGACTGCGCGGTCTGCTCGGCCCCTCAGGGGAGCTTCTCAGCAGGGTATCCGCGCTGCAGGCGCGCCGCTGCCGGTTAGACAGAGCATCTCTGCTCGGGGTCCGGGGACTTTCCCCTAAGCGTTCAGGGAGAATCGCAGTTCTCAGCTAGTGGCTTAGATAGCAAGTATTCAGGCATGCGCAGTACATTCGTCGTACGGCGCTGTATATATACACCACAAACCGAAACCGTGTTTGGAAGACGGTGGGTGTAAAAATGTTCAACTTTTTATACTTTACCATAGAACCTCATTTTAAACCAAACCTATGTGTATTTAGGTTTTCAGTAAGGAATATTGCTCAGTATTTGTAATGTAGAATAAAAAACTGTTCTCAAGCGCGTTATGCAAAAACCAGGGCTCCTACGTCTCTAGCTGAAGGAGACTGATTGGCTGTCCGCTCATGCTGAACCCTATCAGCTACTAGACAAAACAAAAATGTTTTTATGTAAAAATGAAATAAACAGAGAACTTTACTCTGTTCGTCTAAGCTTGGTAGATGTATATTTTTTTGATTAAAACACATTTTAATTGTGTTTGCGTGTGTACTGTGTTAATTATTTTTCTTAAATTATTTTAAGTTATATGTAAGTAAGTTAATGTATCTTAAAATCATAGCAATCCCAGCGAAAACAATATTAATAATTTGTTTTACAATTATTATTATTATTATTATTATTATTATTATTATTATTATTATTATTATTATCACAAGTAATATAACGAAAAGGAGAATAATTGTTATAGAAAACATGAAACGAAAAGAAAAAAAGAAGAAATGTGCAATAAAGTGCAAAAACAATATAAATACATGATATTTACTTACTTACTACATAGATTATTATTACAGTTAAATGGTTCTTCACATTAATGGAACTCATTTTGTAGATATTTCTTTATATGACTAAACTTTGTACTTGGCTTAGTTCTTTATATTTTCTGTACACCACAAAAACTGGACCACAGTTGTTACAAAGCAAATAACTCTAGCTATATAAAAGTAGTACAGACCTGATAGAGGAGTAGGAATTCCACTCTGCGATGTTTGAAGAGATTCTGGAGTTTCTTATTAAAACCAGGGTAGATGTCAAATCACTGTATGTGTCATTATTATATTCTGTATATAAACACAGCAGTACATTTTAGCTTTGCCGCGTTCACATGCTGTAATGTAATCGTTGCACAAGAGGACTTTTATTTTGAAGAGCGGCCTTTACCGTTTTATCCTAAACTCGCGCGTTGTTCTGTTGTCCTGAGTTTGGATGGTTGACTCTCTGGCGCCCCCCGGCGGTGTCCAAACTCTTGTGTGTGCAAAAATAAATAAATAAATAAAATAATAATAATAATAATAATAATAATAATAATAATAATAATAAATAATAATAAACTTTATGACATAGCACATTTCATATATTGTAATGTAGCAAAAGATGCTGTTCATAAACAAACACCAGCTAAATTAACAAAACAAACAAAGGAAGCAAGTGTGAGAAAAGTAAACAATTACAAAAATATATAAATAAAATACATTAATAAATATAAGCTAACTTACATAAAATGTTATAAAAGTAATAATAATAATAAGTAAATAATAACACATAATAATTATAATTAATAATACATATATATTTAAAAGCTAAAGTAAATATAATAAACAGTAAAAAAATTAGTATTATTAATACAAATAGTATGTAGCAATGGCAATAATTTTTTTATTGGTTAGGTGTTTAGGACCTGGTGGTGTTAGGGACACCTAATTATATGACTTATTTTAATATATTGAAAATAAATATGGAAATATTGACTTTTGTGCATGGCATGGTATATTGTTTTTAATTATAATGTATTTTTTTTTAAATATAAACATTTATAAACATAAACTAATACTACTACTAAAATTATATTTAATATTTAATGGTCATAGTAATATAATATAATTTTATAAATGTTAATTGTACTGTTGTTTATACTGGGCTGTGTGTGAGAGCAGTGTTTTCTCTCTCTCTCTCTCTCTCTCTCTCTCTCTCTCTCTCTGTGTTTATAAAGAACAGGCTGTAATCTGATCTGAGCTGGGCTGTAGTTTTGGGTTTGGGGTTCTGGTTTACACCCCTCTGTTATAAAAGCAGGATGGGAGGAGTTCAGTTCTGTAACTGCAGGTTCTGTAACTGCGACTCACAGAATCTAAGACTGGACTGAACTGAACATTCAGGTAAACTCACAAATCTATTACACCTTTATACAACAGAGTAATCAGACAATAACTAATTTACCGTTTATACAGGATGTTTATATAAACAGGCCACGTCCTCTTCCTCACAGTGCTGAGAGATTAGTGCAGAATAGTGTTTATACAGAGATACTGCAGAGGAGGAAATAGGTTATTGTATGAAGTATGGTATTTGTACTTCAGTATTTCTGTTAATTTTCTGTATTTTATACTTTTACTTTCTACATGCTCTTTACATTTCACACCAGAAATATGTACTTTTACTTGTTACTGTAAGATGTTAAAATTATAACATTTTAAAGGTTTTTAAAGTATTTCATTAGGCAGCTAATATTGTGCTGCTGCTGTGGCCTTTAGGTTTGGCTGTGTAAGAAAGCTATAAATGCAGATACTGTATTTTAAATTTAATTTGTATATTTTGCAGATGATGCCAGAATTGTAAAATAAAAATAGGCAGGGATGTGTTTGTCTATAAAACATATTTTAAGAAACAAATTAAAGAAAAGCTCTTTTGAAATTAAATTATTTTAGAATGGGATTATTTGTACTTTTACTTAAGTATGAGATTTATGTAATTTTGAGTCACGCCTGGCGCTAATACACTCTTATGAGAGGTTCTTTCTTTTTAAAGGGAGATATTAAACAGCTGTATGTGACTCTTTTAGCTGCTACAGACATAATTTAGCATTTTTCTAAACCACACCACAACATCTTCTTACAGTTGCATTTTTCTGTGTGTGTATAATTAGCTGAGTGGGAGGAGCTATAGGATCTGTATAATTATAACCAAACCCCGCTGAGTTGGTTTATTTCTGTTCTTCTGTTGTTTTAAATTAATGTTTAAGCAAAGTATAGTTAGCTAAAGACATTTTACAGGTGTGTGGCAGCCTGTAAGTAGTGTTCTGTGTGTGGCAACCTGCAGTGTCCTGTGTGTGTGGCAACCTGTATGCAGCGTCCTGTGGGAGGCATCCTGTGACAACTGCTGAAAGACTACAGGATTAAATTTATAGAGTGGAAGACAATGAGAGATTAAACACTGTTTAAAACCTCCAGCAGCACTGCTGTATCTGATACACTCACTGGACCAGCTTAACACACACTAACACCTCATACACCACCACCACGCTAATCACTGCTAATCACTGCAGTGCTAAGAATAACATCCAAATAATAATAATAATAATAATAATAATAATAATAATAATAATAATAATAATAATAATATCTGATCTGTTGTGGTTTTCTATCGTGTATCTTGAGTATTGAATAACAGGGTGAAAATAAGGAGGATAATAATAAAGTATACAGAAATACAGAAACACAACTACAGTCTGTAATTATTATACAACTACAGAGTGTCCTTTATGATCAGTTTTTGGATATGTAATATGTAATTACTCATGTATTCGGTGTTTTTTTTGTTTTTTTTTTTTTGAGCAGGATGAAGCCCATGCTGTGTTCCCTCCTCCTGTTGGTCTTCCTGGGTTGCCAGTTCTGTACCTCCACACCGGTTCAGGCCTTCCCACCCGAGTACCAGACATTCAGCGGGTCACTCTACGCCTCCTGCCGGATGCGTCCCAACACCCAGCTGACTCCGGGCTCTCCGAAAGTATACGGACAGGTCCTGTTTAAACAGAGCGGGCCGGAGGGAAAACTCAGCATCCGCTTCAAACTGCACGGCCTGCCAGCGTCCGACCCCCAGCCCAGAGCCATCCACATCCACCAGTACGGAGACCTGAGCCAGGGCTGCACCTCCACCGGCGGCCACTACAACCCCCTCGGATACAACCACCCCAACCACCCGGGGGATTTCGGGAATTTCACCCCCCGAAACGGGAAAATCCGCCGCTCGGTGGATTCCAGGGCCACGCTGTTCGGCGGGCTGTCGGTTCTGGGCCGGGCCGTCGTTATTCACGAGAAGGAGGATGACCTGGGCCGAGGTGGGGATGCTGGGAGCCTGTTGCATGGCAACGCAGGCGGGAGGCTGGCCTGCTGCGTGATTGGACTAAGCAGCTCTGATCAGTGGAACAAATAACAAAGATCAATTAGCATCACTGGTTATATAATAAATACAGTTTAAAATACAACTGGCAGAATTATGCTATATAAGGGTCAATACCCATATAACATGCCTTTTGTGTCACAGCATATAGTTCAATTGTTTCAATCTTATACAAACAAAGTCTAAAAATATGTAATATATAATTTTTTTGTTCTTTTTTTTCAGTGACACACACACTGTCCCTTTCACTGTGTTATACTTTTGTGATGAATGGACCAATAGAAATTCTCCAAAACGACCTGAAATAAACTCTTTTTACATTGACTTCCATTAAAAGTTAAAGTTGTTGTTTTGAAGATACATGTTTTAAAATTTACTCTGCAAATACGTAATTACACATATTAAGGAATCACGTCATATGTGTTCTTTAAGTAAAGAGTAAAATAAATGTCTGTGATCTGATCTGTATTTGCATGTAATATAACTATAATTTGTTTATTCCAGTTGTTGAACTACTTTTTATGCATTTTATTTTTAAACTTACTCTTTAAAAACACTTGTAAGATGTCATTACTCATAATAACATGCATTACATTAAACACATGTTATGATTATGGTTGATAATGTGTTTTGGAATGTTTTGGAACACAGCTCAAACAAGACCTGCTGCAATTTAATAAATCACTTTTTAGTTCAGCACTTTATGTGAGCAATTTTTTCAAATAGAGGTAACAATATATTGAATTTATTTAATGATTTAATAAAATCAATGAAACGTTTTAAATCTCAAAATATAATTTTATTTCTGCACATTGAGGGGCTTCATCGAGTATTGTTGTATAACAGGACTTTTATATATAAAAAAACAACAACAACAACAACAAACCTGGGCACTTTTTGACAGGAATGCTGATACACATTTTAAGTAAAAAGTATGCAGTTATAAATGAATTCATTATTATTATTAAGGACATATTAAAGTATTTGTGCTCAGTAATAGTATTATTTCACAATTTGTGATTAAAAGGAACAGGAGGTACCGAATATAAGAATATAAGAATACAAGAACCAAAAGTAAACCTATTCACATGTTCACACACACAAATGTAGGTCAAGGGTCAACGAGCTTACCAAACCAATTTTGTGTTCCAATAATTAGTGCTAAAGGTATTTAAATCAATATAACAACAAGGGTGCCCACATTTATGCAAACCTCATTTTACTTCTCAAACATCACTCACGTGTTCGACTGCTATATGATATATCTAATCCAAACAACCAAAGATTTATAAAGGTAAATCATCAAAATTATCAGGGTACCCAAACTTTTTTATACCACTGTATTGCACATATTATTGATGAACAGATTGTGCTATACATGGTGAATCTAGTTATTACACATAGTAGAACATTATTATAGTAGTATGATAATCATAGTATAGCGTTATTATTATTATTATTATTATTATTATTATTATTATTATTATTATTATTATTATTATTATTATTATTATTATTATTATTATTATGAAACTATCTAAATTAAATGTCTCTAAAACACAATATAACGGTAAAACTAAGATAAACACGATGCAGCCGAGTCGCCCCCGATCGCTACCGAAGTTTCCCGAACTCTCCCCGGGGAGACTCGGGGGCCCCCTGCGGCCGCTGGTGGGCAGCGCTGTTTTGTTTTCCTGATAGAGAAAAATGGAGGAAGTTGCTATCCAGCTCGCTGCAGAAGGGATTCAGAAGAAAGTGATTTCTCCGGGAAAAGGAGAGCTTTCCACGTTTCCTGATGGCACGAAGGTATAAATACGGGTTCTCTATATTTTATATTAGCGGATAAATTGAGAGATTTGTTTATGAACGTGATTAAATAGGCAGTTTTCTGGGAGCTAGGCTAGCGGACTGGGCTAGCTGATCAGTGCTAGCGCTGCTCGGCCTGCGGTCTGTCTCCTTTCCTTCAGCTGGAATAATAAATCTGGATTTCTCTAAATCTGTATGTATCGTTATGTATGTTGTGTACGTTAAGGAATGTGTTAAATGGTGAATTATCTAGCTAACTATCTAAAAAACAGGCTAGATAACGTGATGGCAAGCTAATAATACTGTAGCTCTGGAGGTTGCTTAGCTAGTTATGAATGATGGTACCCGTATAAAACTGCTGTTTTCATTCTTTGGGGTAAAATCATTCTTTATGGATATGAACCAGCTTGTCTGTGTAACTACACTAAGATAGCTTATGTTATATGCCCCCAGATATGTGGACACCCCCTCTGATTAATGCATTTAGCTCCTTTAAGTCGCATGATAAGAATAGGAGCAGCAGGTCAATAAACATCAACATACCGGCCCTATGCTTCTTAAGCTTGTTCTAATTAAGGTTGTTCTAATTAAAGAGTGGATGTAATGTTAGGAGTCTTGCCCAAGGACTCTTATTGGTGTAGCACATTATACTCACCCAGACCAGGAATTGAACCCCAGTTTCCCACATTATGTGGTAGCTCATAAGGCGGTGGTGTTATCCACTTCACCACACCAACCACCAACCAACAATACTGTAGCAAAATGCCATCCCTGGACAGTAGAGGTAGTTACTCCAACAAAAGCAAGATAAACAACTGTGTACACTCATAACTCATCCCCACACACACAGCCAATCAAACACAGCATACCTTCAAGCGGAAACCACCAGTTTGACAGCAGCAGTATAGCTATCTGCCTAATGTGAAATGCCTTTACTGAAAATTAAAAATACAACATTTAATTTTCTCAAAGCACAACCAGATTAAACATGTTGAATTTAGTTGTACAGCACCGGCACTCTGTTCTTAATTGATTGATTTTGTAATTGATTTTGTAATAATTGTTACTACTGTCTATTATAGTGTTAATAAATGTATTATTATTAGGGGTGAACAATATTAGGGAAAAATAACATTGCAATATTTTGTTGTTTTGTGATATTTTGAAAAATAACTGTGCCACTGGAAAGGTCAGGGATCCAACATGATATTCATTTTGTTGTAAGAGTATTTCATATTAGTAAAATTAACATGGATATAATATTCTTCTGATAGAGATGTAATGGACAGTGACAACAATAATGTGAATCAGTTTTATCAGTAGTAATTATGTCAGTATATAAAATGTTCCTCTGATTGCTGTTTTCTGTAGGTCATGTTTCATTACCGTACCAGTCTGTGTGACGGCACGGTGCTGGACGACTCCAGGACGATGGGAGGGAAGAGTAAACCCATGGAGCTCATCCTGGGCAAGAAGTTCAAGCTGCCGGTTTGGGAGCAGGTCATCATCACCATGAAAGAGGGAGAGGTATCCGACTTCACCTGTGACGTCAAGGTCAGTGATGACGGAGAGCCCACACATGATTCTGCTGTTTTAACATCTGGCTAACATGAGAGAAATGTAGATAAATAACTCCTGGCTTTTATTCTCTCCTGCTGCTGCAGCACACATCCCTGTACCCGCTGGTCTCCCAGTCGTTACGGAACATCAGCGCGGGGAAGGATCCTCTGGAGGGTCAGAGACATTGTTGTGGAATCGCTCAGGTCCACTCTCACCACTCACTGGGACACCACGACCTCGACCACCTTCAGGCAAAACCCCAGCCTCTGGTCTTCACCATCGAGCTGCTGCAGGTGAGAGAGGAGGGGATGGGGGTGTTTTTAAGAGTATATGTAGAGCTTTCAGACCTCAAATAATGCAGAGAAAACAAGTTCATATTCATAAAGTTTTAAGAGATTAGAAATCAATATTTGGTGTTTTTTAATCACTGGTTTATTGAATCTTGGCATGTTCTCCTCCACCAGTCTTACACACTGCTTTTGGATAACTTTATGCTGCTTTACTCCTGGTGCAAAAATTCAAGCAGTTCAGTTTGGTGGTTTGATGGTTTGTGATCATCCATCTTCGTCTTGATTATATTCCAGAGGTTTTCAATTTGGTAAAATCAGAGAAACTCGTCATTTTTCAGGCGTTAGCCTGTTAGCTAACATTATCTAGCCAAATAACTTCACTCTCTCAGAAGTGAATTTTTATTGTCAGAACTCAGGTTAGTTAGTCAGAACAGCTGTACTGACCTGTCTGATACTTCATGCATCTGTACTAGAGGCTGTACTGAGCTGCAAAACCCATAACCACAGCTAAACGCTAATTTCTGCACTCTGTCCGCCATTTTCTATAAATCTCTCCTCCAGAAACATATGGTTTTCACTGTCATGTCAAGTATAAATGTCACGTATTGTGAATGATATGGCTCCATTGCAAGTAATAAGTCTGCAGGCCAGAAAAAAATGGACTTTTTACAGTAACTGCGTTTGGACACGAGCACTCAGATGAACATCTTAACCCCAGGTGAATCTTATCCGTTGGTGAGTTCTGACAGATTCTCTCTCCTGTGTGGTGGTTTAAGGTGCTGCCGCCCGGCTCGTTTGCGCTGGAGACGTGGGCGATGACGGACGAGGAGAAGCTGCAGGCCGTACCGCAGATCCACGAGGAGGGAAACATCCTCTTTAAGAAGGGAGAGATTGCCGCCGCCGCCGAGAAATACTACAACGCCATCGCCTGCCTGAAGAACCTGCAGATGAAGGTGGGACAATTACACACACACACACACAGCTGGTTTAGTCCCTGTAGAGCAGAAGTAATGTCATTAGTAGGGCTGGGTATAGAAATTCGATATCAAAAAGTCACCAACCAAAATGTCTTGGTACTCCCGAGTACTGAAAGATCAAAAAACGCTCGGTGCCTGTTTTTGATACACGGCAAACGCTAAGAGCACGCTCAGTGAGGTAAAAACTACAATACACTAAAAAAAAAAAAGCTCTAGTCTGACTGACCTAAACCACACTACACTATTTTTACTGCCCCCCTCTCAGAAATACAGAGAACAAGCAGCATAAAAAGTATCATGATTAGAATTCATTTTTATTTTACTTTAATCCTGGATATATGGAAATATTTAGAGTGCATTATTATTAGCATCATGACATTTTGGATCATTGACTTTTGTTACAGATCTAATAAAATACTTGTATTTTTTTAATATCTCAATTATAAAATGCAGTAATAAAATAAAATTTTCCTTTTGTAGTAGTGTATTCTTAAAATTCAATTTTCAATATTTTTCAATTCAGTTTTTTGTCATATCGCCAAGAGTATCGATATTGTAAAAAAAAAAAAAAAAAAAAAAAGAAATATCACCCATCCACAACTAATATAACTTAATTTCATCTTGTTAATGTAATGCTGATATAAAAAAGTAACTCAATTTTCTAGTTTGTTACACTATTATTATTTCATTATCTCATACAAAATCGTAGTTTGGAAAGTTTAAGAAGATTATTTTTTTATACTGGATGAATCTGTCGGAAACTCCTGTATTTATAATAAATAAACTTTAATATTTATTTTATTGAAGTAGAATTACCTTGAAACGATTTTTTAAATCAATGTTCTGTCATATCACCAAGAATATCATCAAACACAAACTCCCTTAAATATCATGATATTAGTTTAGTCCATGTTTTAAACTAAATTCTCCTTTTCCCGTCTGCAGGAGCAGCCTGGTGATGTTCCGTGGATTAAGCTGGATCAGATGATCACGCCGCTCCTGCTGAATTACTGCCAGTGTAAGCTGATGCTGGGTCATTACTACGAGGTGCTGGAACACTGCTCCTCACTCCTCAACAAGTATGAAGGTAAGCTCTGCCTGAACCCTGCTGAAGAACACTTCAGTAATGAGATTATTGCATCAGAGTTACAGAAGTGTTC
Source organism: Astyanax mexicanus (assembly GCF_023375975.1). Taxonomy (NCBI): domain Eukaryota; kingdom Metazoa; phylum Chordata; class Actinopteri; order Characiformes; family Acestrorhamphidae; genus Astyanax; species Astyanax mexicanus. Next base: position 54,920,616 of record NC_064414.1, read on the forward strand.
AGCTGTGAATGAGGGCAGGTTATGATACAAGCAGAAACAGATAGAAGCGGCACATTTTTCTAAAAGCCATAATGACTATAATGTTACATAAAAATGTTAATGTTGATAAACATAATGTTAAAACCAGCTATGTGGGACGAACCGCTAGCTAATATCGCCCTGGCTTACTAGAACACTCTGAGTTCTCAGTTTAGTGCTGTCGGGTGGCTAGCAGTTAGCCGCTAATGCTAATTCTGCTGCACTCAGCCTTAGTGGAAATCTGGAAATCTAAGCTTATTGTAAATAAACAGAAGAGCTTTACTCACCCAAATAAACCGTTTTCTGGAGAGAAATCTGTGTAGATTAACATCCAGCACTCTTTTTTCATTTTTAAAATATTACAAACAAAATTTGTTTACTTATTTTAGTTTTACTTTTACTTACTTACCCAGCACCCCACCACCACCACCCAGTGGCAAGACCTGCTGAATTAGAAGTGAAACATGGCGACACCCCTGTTCCTTACTGGTATTGCATAATGCACCTTATGTATGAAAATAGACCATAAAATAGATGTTTATTTACAGTGCGCCTTATAATCTGGTGCACTTTATAGTGCAAGAAAAAATAAAATAAATCCCAATGATTTAAAATGACCCTTTTTGCCACCTGACCTGACCTACGTAACACAATATGTTGTATCTCTGTATTTATCACTAATGCTGTGATTTAAATGTGGTTATTAACTGGTTTAAAGTGCAGTTTGTCAGGTTTTGTCTGTGTTTAAGTTCAGTAATCAGTGACTGGCTGGCTGTTAGAGATGTGATGAAGTTCACAGTCTGGCTTCCTTCCTGTAGATAACTTGAAGGCGTATTTTAAGCGGGGGAAAGCTCACGCAGCCGTGTGGAACGAGGCCGAGGCCCGGGCCGACTTCGCCAAAGTCCTAGAACTGGACCCGTCTCTGGGTCCCGCAGTGGCCAAAGAGATCCGAGCGATGGAGGAGCGGATCCGGGAGAAGGAGAAGGAGGAGAAGGGCCGATACAAAAATCTCTTCAGCTACAACAGCAGCACTTCACCAACCGCAACTACGGTCAGTTCCTGCCATTACCACCAGGCTCTTTACTTATACTGTAATTAATATGGCCTTTCGGTGAATAACCATATGTCAATTGTTTTTCAGTTTTGGGATAAATTAATCAATTTTTTTTCTTTACTTTTGCAAGTTATTTTATGAAAAAGTGGTTTGTTTTACACTTTTTTTCATTAATAAATACGTTTTTCTTCATAATTTGGATGATTATGTATTGATTTACAATGCACCAACACTAAATGTAAGATATTCAAACTTGTGTATCTAATCTATAATAGCTGGAAATATATTTTATTCCTTTTTGTTATTCCTATTTCCTTTCAGAGTTGAGGAGGAGAGTGGACATTTTTTCTGTCGTTCCTGAGGAGAGGGTCGGTCATGGAGGCACTGTAAAAACTGAAGCACGTGAACCTTCTTCAGTTCGCCCACTTATTATACCAGCCAGCCAGGCACAACCATCTCCCTCCTTTCCTGTTCTTCACATTTTCACCCCCCAATTCTTACCATGCTCCTCACTGTTGTTACGCACAAATTATTATTATTATTATTATTATTATACGTCTGTAATGAATCCCTTTATGAAATGAGATCTGAATTAATGTTGAAATTAACTGAAAATATAAGGGCTCACCTAAAGTACTTTTTAGTAGGATTTAGGACACACCTCTGTTCCATTTGCCCTTCCCCCGTCCACTTCCTGTTTGGTTAGGACTGTAGAAGGACAAGGAGGAATTACTGTGTGAACATACGCACCTTTATTTATGGAGAATAACACTCAGAATGAGGAATTATGGTCCAGAAGACACTGAGGTCCAGTGATGATGATCTACAGTACAGAACAGGAGTTAGAAAGATAAAGCCTCCTGATCGAGACAATCACCCAGCTAATATAGTACGTTTCTCCACTAGGGCTGCGTAATATCAGCAGAACACCACATTACAGTTACTATGGTATATGATAACTGACATATAATGGTAAATCAATAATATAAACCTAGCACAAAATCTAAGGAAGTGTGTGTTTGGTAGATTATTTGTTGAAATGTTTCTTGGCTATAAATCTTATACCTAAAGCCTGTTAATTTCTCTTTTAAATGGAGCTGGAACATGTATTTAAATAGAGTAAGGAAGGAACATGTATTAGTGGGATGTGCAGCAAAGTACCGTATTTCTTCCTGAAAACTGTTTATTTGGGTGAGTAAATCACTTCCGTCTGTTTACAATAAGCTTAGATTTCCAGATATACACTATGGCTGGGTGCAGCAGCATTAGCAGTTAGCACTAGTAAATTCCACCCGACAGTGCTACACTGAGGAACCCTGAGTAAGCCAGTGCGATATTAGCTAGCTGTTTGTTCCACGTAGCTTGTTTTAACATGCAGACTACAGTACGATATACTCCCCTCTGACCAGTGAAAGAGCTAGTGCTTAGCCTGGTTAGCAGCTAATGCTAATACTGCTCCAGTCTCAATGCTGGAGAACTAAACTGAAACTCCTGTATAACTCTGTACTTCAGTGGAGTGACTTTACTGCTCCTTAATACCTGACTGGTAGAATTTATACATAAGGAGCACCGGATTATAAGGAGCTCTATAATTTTGGGGAACATTAAAGGATTTTAAGTGCGTTTTATAGTGTGAAATATACAGTATGTGGGTTGCACCCATGAAAAATTGACCAAAACAGTTTATTCTGCTGCGATAGGGCAACTTCAAGCTGGTGTTCTTCTAAACCGTAAAATTTCAGCATTATTTAGAGTGATTTGATTTGATTTGATATAATGGATGCTAGAGATCAAAAAAGATCAAACAAGAAAACCAAACAAGTCAATGGAAAAATAGTAATAAGCTGTTTGGCATTGGTTAAAAAGATTTGGCACATTTTTTATTGCCGCAACCCACATACCACCAGCTCTGCTGCTCAGCCCATAAATACATGTTCCTTACAACTTTGACTACAATTAAAGATAATTTAACTTACTTTTCAATGGTATTTGGGTTTATTACCAAGAAGCATTGTTACAACAATTAAATAAAAAAACTACCAAACACCTCCGCACTGGAGTCTTCGGTTCAAGTCCCTATCTGGGTTGAATTTATCATGTTTCCTCCCACAGTCAAAAACATGTAAGGTGAACTAGATACTCTAAATTGTCCTGATGTATTGGAATGAGTGCTGAATATAAATGTTTGTGTGTAAAACGTGATTGTAAAGCATCCTTGGGTATCTAGAAAGACTCTATATAAATGTAACTTAATTCATTCATTAATTCCAATACGAAATGACAGCGACAAATTGTGCAGCCCTACATTCTATCATGTCGCGGGTCATCCCTGTTTCTTTATATTCTCACTCTTTTATCTTATATTATGTATATTTTACACTGTCATGTATAGTCTTTGGACAAGAGTCTGTTCTACATTTTTCTCACAAATTCATACTGAATTTTAAGTGCGCTTTATAGTGTGAAATATACAGTATGTGGATTGCACCCATGACCCAATTGACCAAAACAGTTTATTCTGCTGCGATAGGGCAACTTCAAGCTGGTGTTCTTCAAAACCATAAAATTTCAGCATTATTTGGGGTCCTGGTACCAGTATCTCCAAACTGAAGGCTAAGTTCCATATAATGGATGCTAGAGATCAAAAAAGATCGAACAAGAAAACCAAACAAGTCAATGGAAAAATAATAATAAGCTGTTTGGCATTGGCTGAGAAGATTTGGCACATTTTTTATCGGCTCAACCCACATACCATCAGCTCTGCTGCTCAGCCCATAAATACCATGAATTGCTAAATCTCACCTTTACTGCTCATCGTCAATCCCAGCCCGGTCTCATTCCGTCCAACAGTAGATAGGGGTATCTTCCGGTTCACAGAGGACACTGCGAAACCTGTAAACACTTGGGGAACCAATGGCCATGCAGAATGAACTGTAACCCCTCCCCCTGTCTCGTAGTCCACACCCTGTAAAGGTAAATATAACCGCTAGCTCGTACACAGTTCTGTACTAAAGCACACAGCGAATAACAAGGACCGCGAGTGTGTACGTTAATATACCTTATATACGTCTTTTACTGAAAGAGCAGACTCTGCATTTATGTTGTAATGAAGCCAAGTAAATAAAAAAAATAAAGAAAAAATATTTCTATGCATATTCTTGCATGTTCTTATGGTATCAAAAAATATATCCTGGTATGCAAAGTGGTCCAATGGTCTAAAACACTGCCACTATGATCGGGAGACCGCTGGTTCGTATCCCGGTCATGCAGCTTGCCATCAGCTGCCGGAGCCCCGAGAGAGCACAATTGGCTTTGCTCTCTCCTGGGGTGATGTCTGAGGGATTTCTTCTTTGTGACGTGGTGCATCATTCTGGAAGCACCCATGAGAGGATGGTAAACTTTGGTCATGAAGGGATGCACATGGTCAGCAATAATACTGACCACAATTATACAGTGATTATGTTTACAGTAGCCTTTCTGTCAGCTCCAACCATTGTCTTCTGACATCTTCTTTAGTCTGCAGAACTGAAGAACCGCCCACTGGATGCATTTTCTTTATTTTAGAGTCAAGTCAAGTCAAGTCAAGAGGCTTTTATTGTCATTACATCTGAGTACAGGTACACAGTGTGATGAAATTACGTTCCTCCGGAATCATGGTGCAACATAGAACCACAAGCAATAGACAACATAAAGTGCAGGAGTGACGACAGTGCAACATAAAATTATAACACTAAATAACAATAAATACAAAAGACGTATTTACAATTTAAAGACAGGACAGTGCAGTACCGATACGGTATAATAAAGTGTATAGTGGGGATAAGGTGCAGAGATGTGTGACATACTGTAACATATAGAACATATATAATCACAGCAGTTACTGAGGTAGAGTTTATAGTTTTTAAGAGTGCAGCAAATAGTCATGTCAGCCTCTGTGTGCTGACTGGGTGTGTGTGTGGGTGAAGTTCAGTTCTTTGTGAGTGTAAAGGGGGGGGGAGGGTGTACAGTTTAGTTTTGTGTAAAGGGGGGGGGTGTACAGTTTAGTTTTGTGCGAATGTGTTGGGTGAGTGGTGGGTGGGGTGGGGGTTCAGTTCTGTCTCTGTGCGTTGAGAAGTCTGACTGCCTGGTGGATGAAGCTGTTGCAGAGTCTAGTAGTGGAGGCTCGGATGCTCCTGTATCTTCTGCCGGATGGCATCAGAGCGAAGAGTCCGTGTGAGGGATGGGTGGGGTCGTCCACAATGCTGGTGGCTTTGCGGATGCAGCATGTGGTGTAGATCTCAGTGATGGAGGGAAGAGAGACTCCGATGATTTTCTCAGCTGTCCGCACTATCCGCTGTAGGGTCTTGCGGTCTGAGGTGTTGCAATTCCCAAACCAGACGGTAATGCAGGTGCTCAGGATGCTTTCTACAGTGCCTCTGTAGAATATGGTGAGGATGGGGGGTGGGAGATGTGCTTTCCTCAGTCTCCGCAGGAAGTAGAGGCGCTGCTGGGCTTTCTTGGTTATGGAGCTGGTGTTGAGGGACCAGGTGAGGTTCTCTGCAATGTGAACACCGAGGAACTTGGTGTTATCCACAATTTCCACAGCAGAGCCGTTGATGTTCAGCGGGTGGTGGACACCTGGAGCTCTCCTGAAGTCAACAACCATCTCCTTGGTTTTATCCACGTTAATAGACAGGTTGTTGGTTCTGCACCAGTCCGTCAGCCACTGCACCTCCTCTCTGTATGCTGACTCGTCGTTCTTGCTGATGAGGCCAACTACAGTTGTGTCATCAGTGAACTTGATGAGGTGGTTTGAGCTGTACTTTGCAGTACAGTCATGAGTCAGCAGAGTGAACAGCAGTGGGCTGAGCACACAGCCCTGGGGGGCACCGGTGCTCAGTATGGGAGGAGTTCAGGCCCAGCAAGCTATCCTATCAGATGCTGAGGGATAATGGTGTTGAATGCTGAACTGAAGTCGATGAACAGCATTCGAACATAGCAGTCTTTGTTGTCCAGGTGGGTGAGAGCCAGGTGGAGCGCAGTAGAGATGGCATCGTCTGTTGTTCTGGTTGGACGATACGCAAACTGCAGAGGGTCCAGTGAGGACGGGAGCTGGTTCTCAAAGCACTTCATGATGATGGGAGTAAGTGCAATGGGACGGTAGTCATTAAGGCAGGACACTTGAGACTTCTTCGGCACAGGGACGATGGTGGTCGTCTTGAAGCACGTCGGCACGATTGCAGTACTCAGAGAGATGTTGAAAATGTCCGTGAGAACATCCGTGAGTTGTTCTGCACATCCTCTGAGCACTCTACTAGGTATGCTGTCTGGTCCTGGGGCTTTCCGTGGGTTGACTCTGAGTAGAGTTTTCCGCACATCAGCTAAGGACAGGCACAGTACCTGGTCGTTTGGAGGAGGTGTAGTCTTCCTTGCTGTCGTGTAGTTCTGTGCTTCGAACCTTGCGTAGAAGGAGTTCAGTGCATCTGGAAGGGAGGCATCACTGTTACAAGCAGGGGAGTGTGACTTGTAGTTGGTGATGGTCTGGATGCCCTGCCACATGCGCCGAGTGTCAGTAGTGTCCTGGAAGTGGGCGTGGATTTTCTTTGCGTAGGTGCGCTTTGCCTCTCTGATCCCCCGGGAGAGCTTGGCTCTAGCTGTTCGGAGGCCAGCCCTGTCCCCTGACTTAAAGGCCTTGTCTCGGGATCTCAGCAGCACACGCACCTCTGCAGTCATCCACGGCTTCTGGTTGGGGCGGGATGTGATGGTTTTGGAGACAGTAACATCCTCAATGCACTTGCTGATGTAGCCAGTCACTGAGTCTGTGTACTCCTCCAGGTTGATGGAGTCATCAGAGGTAGCAGCTTCTCTGAACATGTCCCAGTCAGTGTGCTCAAAACAGTCCTGAAGAGCAGAGATGGCTCCTGGAGGCCAGGTTGTAACTTGCTTCTTCTCTGATTTGGCACGTCTGATGAGCTGTCTGTATGCTGGGATGAGCATGACAGTGATATGATCAGAGTAGCCGTAGTGGGGGCGGGGCTCTGCTCTGTACGAACCGGGAATGTTAGTATACACACAATCGAGCAGGTTAGCTCCACGGGTTGGAAAATCCACATGTTGGTGAAAGCTGGGCAGCAGAGCCTTCAGATTACTGTGATTGAAATCACCAGCAACAATAAACAGTCCGTCGGGGTGTGAGTTCTGGAGTTTGGAGATAACAGTGTACAGTTCTTGCAGAGCGTTAGCATTAGCATTAGCACTGGGTGCTACATACACTGCTATTATGTAGAGACATTTATACTAAAAAAACCCAGCAGAGCTGTAGCTTTAGAAATACTCAAACAAGCCCTACTGACACAAATAATCATACCATGCTCAAAGTTACAGAGCAGCATCAAATTTTGGTGAAATACAATATTTGCTTTTCACATAAAAATATCATTCAGCTTTTACAAACAGGGTTCATACACTTTTAACCAATACATTTCCATGACTTTTTTATTACTTTTCCATGTCTTCTAGGGAAAATGTCACGGCCATACGATTTTTAAAATGTCAGTGCAGACATGGACAATAAAACCAAAAATCAACTAAAACTGTAAGGATAAAAAAAAGCATTTCTTTAAGCAATTTTGACACAGTCTTTAATAATAATTAAATGTGTGTCAGATTCTGAGAGCACCATTGTGGAAGGCTGCATTACTGCCGTATTTGTTAGCTCTAAATAGCATTTCTCCATCAATAAACTGAAACACAAAGACGTGCAGAGCAAATTTACATGACTTTTCCGAAACTTCTGTATTTTTATTTTTCCAAAACTTAAATGCTATTTTCAAATTCCATCACTTTTCCAGGTTTTCCAGGACTGTAAGAACCCTGTACAAAATTATAACAATGGGAAAAAAGACAAAATGGTATCTGGACGTTTAATTGTAAAATCTGACATTTTTATTGTTTTTGTATTTAAATACGGAACTGCAAAAGTTTACAAAACTGTTGTGCTAACAGGAATAAGCACTGATCAGGTGGTGGGAGCTCTTATGCAGTGGGGGGCTGATCTAAACATGACTAAGAAAAATGCAAAGAGGGGGATTAAGCATGAAATTGAATGAATTATTTAAAAGATGAGTGAGAGAGAGAGAGAGAGGACGCAGTGAGGAGACAGAAGACTAAAGAAGAGACTTTGTGGACGGGGGTTATGTACGAGCACTTCGCTCCGTTTCAGCTAGACACTCCCTCACCAGAGCACGAGCGTGGATTATACCTGAAATGAGAGCGAAGAGAAGAGATCACTCTCAGAGCAAACGACCACCAATCACAGTCCATCAATAAATCAAGTGCAGAATAAATGGGTGGAGACCATCAGTTTCTCTGTATACTTTATTATCCTCCTTATTTTCACCCTGTTCTTCAATATTTAGAACCCACAGGATAGAAAACCACCACAAAGCAGCTATTAGTATTATACATTATTATTTGGGTGGTGGTGTATGAGGTGTTAGTGTGTGTTGAGCTGGTACAGTGAGTGGATCAGATACAGCAGTGCTGCTGGAGTTTTTAAACACTGTCCTCCACTCTGTTACACACTCCTACCTACAGCTGAACCACCATATAGATCAGAAAATAAAATCAGAAAATCAGATCATTTTAAAGGGGACATATTATACCTATTTCTACACAAGTTAGAACAGGTCTACATTCTATACAAAACATGTTTATTAAGTTCGTTACACAAAATCTTACCAGCTCTATTCTTACCAGTTTCAGTCTTTTTCAAAATGAGCCTTTTAAGAGCTCTGTCACTTTTATGCAAATAAGCTATTGCTAGACACGCTGCATGTTTATGCTGAGCGTTTACCTCACATAAACATTGGCTTGTGCTAAATGGCAAAGCACAAACAAGCTAGTTCATGCTTAACTGCAATAGAAGTACAAAACACATTATTTGAAATTTCTTACATCTACCTAATCTGCTGACATGCCAAGGACAGTAGGTACAGATCCCTCCCTCAGAGGAAGTCTGCTGGCTAATCCTACTGTGTACTGTCTGAGGTTCTCAACCAGCAGACAGATGTTTTGTTTTTGTTTGTTAGGGTTTTGTGTCATATCAGCAACATGTTGGCTATTTTATGGCATTGACAATGTTAATGACTTGAGCATCACAGACTTAAATCAGTGTCTTCATTTTATTAAGTATTTAAATTAAGTATTTAAGCTGGTGGAATCTTTTTAAGCAGTTATTTTATATTTGTACCAGCAGACTGATTTAGAGGGTGATGTCACAATAAGGGAGGAGCATCCAAACAACTTATAGAAGAAAATGATTCCTGACCCCAA